>NC_089767.1:10317649-10325149 GCF_040412425.1 Macrobrachium rosenbergii
ATATATATATATATATATACATATATACTGTGCGTGAATTCAGTACACACTCAGACGACACGAAGTATTACAAATTAACGGAATAAACTATTTCACACTAAGTGTACACTGGTTACCATTAAGGATGATGCAAAGCCTGTAAATTTCCTCACTTTTGATTTCGATTGGGGACTTTATCTAATACTGTGGATGTCAGCATATCAGCCATCCTACGCGTCGGTTTGTAACCTTTCATTTTTAAGGTAGTCAGTCTGTTGATGCTACAGCATAAGGTCGTAACTACGTTTATACCTTAATTGCCGAATCGCGGATAAATCCCTCTGCTAAAAACTACCACAACATCATCTGCTGCTTCATGCACGACACATTAGGCTTACCAGCAGTGCTTCAAAACCCCTACAAGCCCCACGCCACTTATCACTAACTTCCACAGACTTTCGCGCTGCCTCTCTTGCTCCTTCTTATAGTCACCTCTCTATTATATACGATTGAAGCCAACAGATGGTACTCCATTATTTCCATATAATTAAACCAACTCAAAACCCGGATCAGTCCTCTTACCTACACTGACCTGAACATTGCTTCTAGGTATCTCTACATTCCCTCCCTTTCAGTTCTTCTTACACCACATATGCGAAACAAACAGTTCAAAGTTCATCTCAATCGATTCTTTTTTTTTTTCTTACCTTTCAGCATCGAGACTTCACTTCCATGAAGGAGAGATAACTCAATTCCTTCACAATTCTCACCTTGACTTCACAGACACTCCAAATCTCTTCCTGATCTTTTTCTTACACTCTGCTACTTATTTCTTTAACCTATTTTGTGACTCGCCTCTTCTCCCATCATACCATCAACTTAACAATTACTCTTCCAAATACTTACACAAATACTCTGCTTTTATTCTTTATCGTCCAGATTAATACTCATTACTCCATCTGCTTGATTTTCATTTACCTTCATAACATTACTTTGCTCACATTTACTCTCAACAATCTTACCTTGCAAACACATTCAAACTCTCTTAATAGTTTATGCAGTTTTAATTCACTATCTTCAGTCGGCACTTTATCATCTGCAAACATCTCTATACTCCTTTAACGGCTTATTTTCGTATTTCACAACTTTGCTCTAATGTCTAATTTCCTTTCGCTAAATTTTCTCATAAGTTTATGTACAAAGATATTTAACGAACGCGGAGACGAAACCCCTTTGGCTCAGACTCTGGTATACAAATCCCAGCATGCCTAGTTGTCGTTATAATAAATTGTAATCACTTGTCAATACCCCTCCAGTGCTTCTTCGTGCTGTAGTGTATCTGTGCCTGTGTTACTATGTATGTCATGTACAGCTTTCCTTTTGCTTTGAAAACCTCACAAAATTGTTCCATAACAAACACTTGACCCTATTCTTCCTTGTCTAGAGCCAAACTGTCACCTGTCTCACTTTCTCACTCCGAAAACTACCAAACACCATATTAGGTATACAGCATAATGGTATGCCCTTATAATTCTTACAGTTGCCTATACTACGTCATATCTCATTATCATAAAATAATCATTCCTCTGACCCATTCACTCGAAACCTTACCTTCATCCAAGCATCACTAGAAAACCTTGTCAATCCACAACATCAAACTATCACCTCCTTACCACACCGCATCTTACTTGTAATCCCACCAACTCCTAGTCTTTCTGGTCTTCACCCTGTTTATTGTATTGTCAATATCTTTGACAGTCACTTCAACAAGAATTCTCTCACTTGAATAAAACCTTTTCCAATCTTGCATCCTTCAGCTCTACCTCTCCTCTAGTTTCTACGTTCAGCCAATCTTCAAAATGCTTACTTGACCAACCTATAACTCTTCATAAGATGTTTTCGTGGTTTTCTTTCAAATTTTGGTTCGTACTGTGTATTTCTATGAGTGCTAAGATGCACCAGTACTACTATCGTAAAGGGAGCAAAAACTTTATCATTTGATTGGCATCAAATCAATTAAGGATAAGTAATGTTCTCATGAAAAGCTTGTTTCATTTCTTATTTTGTTAAGATATGAAATATAAATTTCAATTAAAACGTTGCATTCATTAATATGGCCAATGGTTACCAAGTTAACTACATAGACTGTGAATTTATTTGCCTTTTTTATATAAAATATACAAGAAAGAGATATGATACGGTGACAGATCAAGGGTCATACGCAGTTACATTTGAAGAAACTAATTGTTCGACTAATCCCTCTGTCGATGAGAAATGTTGCTGGAGACTGAAGATGTTTTCTGTGCCGAATAAGAAGGGGAGAATGGACGCGGACTCTCCAACAATTTATTCCAGTTAGGGGGTATCACCATCAGGATCCCTCTACTAAAGGAGACTTTTTGACGAAGAAAATTAGGGAGAGAGAGAGAGAGAGAGAGAGAGAGAGAGAGAGAGAGAGAGAGAGAGAGAGGCTGCTGTTCTTAGAATAAATGCTTTTTATTTGAATTCTGCGAATGTCTGAAAGTAAACAATGAAGTTGAAACTTAATTTTAAGAAAGTAAAAAAAAAAAATCCATACACAAAATTCGACATTTGGCATTTTAGCCAGTCACTACGACAGAGGAGTCATCACAATTTAAATTTGAGATGGAAGATTCGGTTGAACAACTGTTGCCTCGTTTTTGCGTTGTTTATTCGTATGTGTCTGGCCCTTACATCACAGGAGAAAAGAACGACTTGAATGGGGAAATCAAAAACAGCCGACTGGTCCGTGCACGAGGTTAGTTTCCTCCCACCGGAACTGGAACCGGATGACCCCCAAAAAAGTTAATTTTATGAGAATTCATCAGACATTTTTTTACCCACCGGATTTGGATCGCTTGGATTTTGCCACAAAGCTGATCTCCCTAAAAAAGCTGAATTAATAATGCATGGATCCGGATGCACCCAAACTCCTGAATAAGATGAAATGATCGTTGGTTCAGAGATTCAAGTATGCAACGTGGCTCAAAGGTAAATACAAACCGTGGTCGTGGTGGCTCAGTGGGAATGTCGACGATTTCCCTTCCATGGATCCCGTGTACAAGACCCTCTTATCGCTGGATACATTTCTCCGTCAACACGAAATTGTCATCCTGCGAGCGAGCGAGAGGTGGGTGTTCTGGGAGCCCACAGGGCTACCTGGGAGTTCAGCAGCCTGCGTCTGGTTCCCCGTGGTCCTGCTTTTGGCGGAGGAGAGGCCTGAGTGCTGATGATATGCTTAAAATGTAGGTCCTTGGGACGCGTGCTCGTAAGCAACCTTTAAACGATTCAGAATCAATGGAAGTACTTTCCTTAGATTTCCTTCCTGTGTCGAATTTCTTTGCTTCATTCATTATTTATTCATCATCTGGAAGCAACTGTGTACATATATAAATTAGCCATTTATGCATCCCAAAAGCATGCACAGATAATTTCCATCACTTGTATAGAAGTAACAAGGTACTGACTTATAATTATCAGAGGTCTTAACTTCAAGATTCTATCAGACCTGTGAAGACTTCAAAACAAATACTTGGAGTTTTCAAATAAGCCGCAAGTGGGCCTGGCTCATTTATCCAAAACTTTACTTTCACACAGACAGGTAACTGGCTTTCTTCTACCCCGGTTGTTAAGCGAAAAGCCAAGATACTATATGAACCTTTTTAGCGGTTTTTCAGCGGCTGTTCAATAATAGTATGAGTGATCAGGTTAACATATTTCAGCAAGCAAATTTCTACTAAACAGACGTATAATAAGTAACTACATGGATCTCTCTCTCGCTCTCTCTCTCTCTCTCTCTCTCTCTCTCTCTCTCTCTCTCTCTCTCTCTTTATATATATATATATATATATATATATATATATATATATATATATATAAACCCTCAAGCAGGGTTAACCCACTGTGCTCAGCAGATATCAGAGATAAGATTGCTAACCCCTATTCTTCAGCACTAACAACCAAAGTACTTAATTCACTGTGTCCAGTGAGGCACCATAGATTTGCAGGCAATGTGTCCTTCAACACAACCCTAGCTGCTATTAAGGAAATAACCAAGGAAACTGTGTTTGTGTGTGTGTGAGTGTGTGGGTGTGTGTATGTATATATATATATATATATATATATATATATATATATATATATATATATATATATATATATATGTAAACTATTTCTAATATACTCGTATGCATAAAATGTTACTTGTAAGTTCCATATGAATATTATGGAGAGATAAAAGTGAATATGTTAATGGCTGGTTGAATGTAAATGAAAGAAGAAAAGCAAAGCTCCCCTATGCAAGAGCGAACAAACTTATTATCGGATTAAGAAGCTTGTGTAAGAGATTGATGAGGACACTCGGAGCGCAATTAAGTGTTGGAGGATGAAAAGACTTTTGGAGCTGATAGGATTCCAAATGACATACTTTGAAGAAGTGGCGACAGCCTAAAATGCTGACAAGGGCATGTAAGGTATGTCTGGATGAAGGGAAGGTTCTGGAGGAATGGGTCAGAGGGATAATTGTTCTTTATTGTAAAGGTAAAAGTGACAGAGGATACTAAGAATTACAGGTTCAGAGCGTTACCTGGTACACCACTGAAGTGTATGGTAGGATTTTAATTAAGGAAGTGAGACAGATGACAGGGAGGGACAGAGGGAGACCAGTGTGGGTACAGACAACGAAGAGGATCTGTAGATGAAGCTTTTATAATAAAACAGTCATGTGAGAAGTTTGAGAATAAAGGAAAAATTCTGTACAAAGCGAACATGAACTTAAAAAAAATCTTATGCAAGGATCATTAGAGATGCATTATGGGGCTGTTGAGGATGTATGGTATAGAAGATGAGGCACTGAGAGTGATAAAAAATCTCCATGATGGAAGTGAAGACCCTTGACCCAAGGATATCTTAATGTCTAAGTTGCTTTTAATATCTTTAGGGAAGGAATGACGCAAGAAGTCTGAGAAAGGACTCGTAGGTGTAGAGATTTTGAATAAAGAAATGGATTGTAAACGGAGAGTGGAATAGTTGATGTACTAAAATACAGTGATGATTGGCGATTGTGAAGAGAAACTGCAGAATCTAGTGAAATGGTTTGAAACTACATGCAATAAGAGAGAATTGCAAATGAATGTGAGCAAGAGTAAGGTTATAAGGGTAAATTAAGATGGAACAACGAGGTGGAAGCATGGAAGTGGCAGATTCATACAGGTGTGTAGGAGCAAATGTAATGTTTAATGATAGTATAAGAGAAGAGGTGAGTCACAGAGTGGGTGAAGCAAGAAAGGTGGCAGGTGTGTGAAAAAGAACAGGAAGAAATTGCGCTGTCTATGGAAGCCAAAGGTTCTGTGGAGCCAATTTTCCTTCATGGAACTGAAATGCGGATGTTGAATGCAAATGAAAGGAAGAAGGTTGAAGCTGCTGAGGTGAATTATTTGCACAGAGTATGTGGTGTAAGAAGAGATGAAAGGGCGAGCAATGTCCAAGGAGGGGGTTAAGAGGATAGCATGGATGAAAGGGCTGATCTGAGGATTTTGAGATGGTTTGATCATGTGGAACAAATAGAAGAAAAGAGCCTGGTATGAAGTGTATAATTCTGAACTGGTAAAAGGTATAAAGAGAGGAAGACCTATAACGTGTTGGATAGACAGTAAAGAGTTACTGGAGAAGGACCTTAATATTTAAAAAAAATGTAGAAGTGCAAGTAAAACAGATGAATAACGCAGTGTGTAAAAGGGTTTGACTTGCTGATAGTGAGCTTTCTGACTCTGCGGTTAGATTATCAGTATGGCAATAATCGTTGTATTATTTTTTTCTCAGAAACCCCTTGTTATGTGAAATGGTTTAATATATATATATATATATATATATATATATATATATATATATATATTTATATATATATACATATATAGTAACCATTTGTAATTCCCCTTCAGTGATATTCCCAAAGGTAGAGCCAGTTGGATATTAAAAGACGTTTGTAGTTTAATGATTGTTAAAATAAAAAAATACACTGTATGTGATAGAAATTCATATATACATATACATACATATATATATATATATATATATATTATATATATATATATATATATATATATATATATATATAAAAAATATATGTATTTCTAACACATACAGTGACATTTTTATTTTAATAATCATTAACCTAAATGTCAAATGTCTTTTAATATCCAATTGGCCCTTATGTACCTATATTACATAATATCACCGAAGGGGATTACAAATATATACTATAATATGAAGTCGGTCACGCTGCTGGGCGTTCGAATCTCCCAGGTGCCGAATCGTTTATCAGTTATAATTCCCCTTCGGTGATATTCCCGAGGTAGAGCGAATTGGATATTAAACGATATTTGTAGCTTAATGTCTTGATGTTTGTGTACATATATATGTATATATATATATAATTTATATATATGTATTATATATATAAATTTATATATAATATATATATATATAAATATATATATATATATATATATATATATATATATATATATATATATATATATATATATATATATATATATATATATATATATAAAGTCTCTCGGATGCTCATATGCGCATTTTCTCTCCTGTTTTTTTCCTTGAATATTCCATTCCACTCCGCTTTTCTCTATCAAGAACAAACACGCGCGCACGCGCACACACTCACACATTCCTCGAACAAGAAGAACCACTGTTTACCCAGCCTCTGTTTTCCAATGCCGTTTCATAACCAAGCGGCCCATTCTGAATTTTTTTCTTCTTTCTTTATTCTATATTCCCTTATTTTTATTCGATTTCTTGGAGCGCACTTACTGAAAAGCGAACGCCCTCTATCTCCGAGAGCTTATGGCGGTACGAACAGAATTTTTTCCCTTGTGAGTGCGAAAGGAAATTGTAGAACTCTGAGCGAATTGCGTCCAAGAGGGAATAATTTTACAGTTCAGAAAAAGGTGGGGAGGAAGGGAGAGAGGGAGGGAGGGGTTGCGTTTGGCTTTGAGTGGGAGGGTGGGAGGGTTTGTGGGTAGGTGGTGGGGGTGGGGGTTAATGTCAGGGGTAAGAGACTGGTGGAGGTGATTTGGTTAGTGCCAGAGAGAAGAACACGTCAAGCCTTTTGTTTTTTTTTTTTGTAAGAGTATTTGGCGTGCAATTTGTGAATCACCTGAGGTCATATTGACTGGAAGTATATTGTCACGTCTTCTAAATCAATTACGCTTATTGTACCTCGCCATGCATAAATGTTTTAAACATACGTACATAATTGGTCCATATTGAACGTGTATGTATATGCAGATATGTGTGAATCTTACATATGTATTCTCTCGCTGCCACACTAGCAGGCACGTATATATATATATATATATATATATATATATATATATATATATATATATATATATATATATATATATATATACATACATATATATATATATATGTATGTATGTATGTACTTATATTTATATATATATATATTATATATAC
>NC_089767.1:10330149-10375149 GCF_040412425.1 Macrobrachium rosenbergii
AGATAAGGAGTGAAAACGGATCTCATGAAAGCAGCTAGTCTGGCAGATGACTATTTTCTGCGCCATAAATCATATAAACCTGCCATTATAAAACTACCTTTTTTCAGACAGATTTTGTACTTACTGCAAGCAGGCAGGACATCTCATTGAAAAGTGTCCAGATCCTCAGTGCAGAAAGTCTGAAGTCAAAGAACATAAGCCTGGTAAAAAGCAGGATTCCAAGAAAACGATGCATGTGACCGTCCCTACTCCCTGGATTTAGATTCCTTCAAACCTTACACATGCCAAGGTTCAGTAAATGGAAACCTGTCGTTTGTCTTCGTGATACAGGATCGTCTCAAACTATTATCAACCTACCACCACAGGAGCTGACAATGAAGCAAGAATATGTTGCTGTAACGGACTTGACATCGACCAAGACTCTACCCTTGGCTGAGGTAACTTCAATGCCCCTACTACACAGGTAAAGCTTCTGTTGCTGTGTCTAATAAACCCTTGCCATCCATCAATACAGGTACTGATAGGTAATGACCTTGCAGGGCCAATGCTTTGAATTTAGTAGTAACAGATCCAGATGTCATTCTGAAACAAGAACTTTAAAGTAAATGAAAATAAAATTGTTCAATCTGTATCAAAAGTTTCCAAAGAAAAATAAAACTCTTTGAAACATCTAAAGTAGAGAAGGCTTGGAATTAGTAAATTTAAGCAAAGTAAAGTTTCAGCAGTTGCAGAGTAATGATCCTAACCTTTTGACATACTGGAAAAGAGTAGAAAATCCATCAGATAACCCCAAGACTCTTATTTTATACTGACTACGGCTTACTCTTCAGGCATTTTAGATCTTCCAAAGCACCAGTAACTTCACACGGGCATGACTGTCACCAGCTTGTCTTACTGCAACCCTTGTACCACCACTTCTAGATTTGGCTCACACACCTCTGAATCCCATCTAGGAGTTAATAAAACCTATCACAGAGTTTCACAGGACTTCTTCTGGCCAGGTATAAAGAAAGATATTAAGGAGTACATAATATCCTGTCATCAATGCCAGGTCTGGGTAGGCCCAACGAGAGTATTATTCGTTGCACCTTTGCAGCCCATCTCGGTACCAAAACAACCTTTTGAGAAAAAATAATTGACTGTGTAGGACCTATGCCTAAAACTCGGAAAAGGTAACGAGTAATTTGCTAACTGTCTTGTGTCCTACTACTAGATATCCTATTGCCATGCCTATTAAGAACATTAATGCCAAAAATCCATCATTGGTCAGCTTGTTAAAGTGTTCACAACCTTTGGATTTCTAAGATTCTCCAATGTGACAGAGGTACTAATTTTACCAGTAAGTTATTCAAACAAAGTATGCAAGAGTTTAATATTCACAATGTCTATGCTTCATATCATCCACAGACAAATGGAGCTCTTGAAAGGGTACACCAGACCATCAAAACCTTCTATGTAAATACATGGAGGAGACTGCCCAATCATGGGATGAAAATTTAGACACTCCTCATGTATATATGCGCAGTGTGCCTAAATGATTCGACTGGTGTATCACCTTCGAACTTATGTTTGGCAGGAAACACGAACAACGCTAAGCATGGTGGGAAAGAAAATTTTATTCATAACAAGGAGGATACTACCACCCTGTTAGCTTATATGAAAGAACTGAAAGAAAAGTTCCTTTCCATGTATAATTTTGCTAATGAAAATCTTTTGATTTCTCAGGAGAAAATGTCCAACCTTTACAACAGGAAAACAAAGCTGCGGGAATTCAACAATGGCGACCAGGTTCTGGTTTATCATCAATACCAGGTGCACCCTTAAGAGAGAAATTTATGGGACCCTATACCATCGCCAGTAGACCTTCCAAATTAAACTATATAATCTCCACACCTGACCGACGACGTCCTACTCAAAATGGTACATGTTAATCTTATAAAACCATATCGTGCCCCTGCTAATGTGGTAAGTCACATCTCTTCTCAAACGGTTTCTGTTGATACCACAGTTCAGTTCAAAAACCAGGAGGTAGATGAAGAAACTCCTTCAGAGATAATCTTGTATCATGGAAGGATCTTCTCAACAACCAAGTATTAAATCCTTGCCAAGTTATCTTGCAAAAATCCCACCTAATCATCGTAAAACTTTAACTAAGTTACTGCTGGAGTATTCAGATGTTTGTTCGGATCAATTAGAGTCAGTGACACAATTAAGCATGATATAAATTTTAGAGCCAGGAACTACACCCATAAGGCAGCCATATTATAGAGTAGTTGGTAGAAGACTGAATCTCTAAGGAAGGAGGTTCAATACTTATTAGATAATAATTTAGCTGAACACAGTACGTCACCTTGGGCTTCACCGTGCATTTTAGTACCCAAAGCCAATGGTCAACTACGGCTATGCACAGATTACCGCAAATTAAACAAAAGTCACGATTAAAGACTCATTTCCTCTACCTCGAATTAATGATATCTTGGACAACATTGGGAAGGCAAAATCCTAACACAAATAGATTTGATGAAAGGTTACTATCAAAGTTCCATTAACTGAAAAAGCAAAAGAAATTTCTGCCTTTACCACCCCATTTGGTTTATTTTCTTATACAGTGTTACCTTTCGGACTTACTAATTCTCCTGCTACCTTTCAGAGAATGATGAGTAACATTATCATGGTTTACCTAACACCTCTACATGTACCTGGATGATGTGATCATTGTCAGCGAGAATTGGGATGAACATATACATCTTCTAAGGCAACTTCTCGAACGGTTCCATAAAGCCAAGATAACCATTAATTTAGTAAAGAGCACATTTGGCAGAGCGGAAGTAACCCCTTAGGGCCATCGCATTGGCAACGGTCACATTGCCCCCGAAAAAGCCAATATCCTAAGTATAAAGCAATTTCCTATTCCTTCTAACAAAAAGAGGTAAAGACCTTCCTTGGTATGATATCTTACTATTCAAGATTTGTAAGAGATTTCTCTTCATTTGCTGCCCCACTCTATAGATTAACATCATCAAAAGTAACTTTTCCTGGAAATGATCTTTCAAAAATTAAACATGACATTCTAATATGTAAACCCATGCCTCAAGGCTCCTGACTTTAAGAAGATTTTGTCTCCAAGTAGATGCCAGTGCTACCGGCTATGGAGCAGTCCTGCTGCAAACATCCACTCCCATAATTCCAGATGAGGACATAACTCTAGACTCCCTCCTACCCATCGCCTACTACTCAGGATATTTCCGGGGAGCACAGACTCGATGGGCTACCATCGAGAAAGAGCTGTATGCCATAATTGCAGCTCTTCAGCATTTCTCACCATACCTCGAGGGTCATCAGAAAGTAATAATTTACACAGACCATCGTCCTTTAGTGTATTTGGAACGTTCCCGACTACAGAATCAAAAACTTCTAAGATGGTCATATCACTAACCAGATTCAACGTTGAACTTCGGACCATCAAAGGCATCAACAACTCCATAGCAGATGCCTTATCCCGTTTCCCAAGACCGTCTGCAGAATAAAAGATACTGTTGGATCGACCCAATCTCCACCCATATAACAGCTATCAGGGATTGCTGTTATCCTACAGGGGAGGAGCTGTGACGAGCTGTCACATTAAATATTGTAAATAAAAGAAAAAAATTTAAAAATACAGTTTTGTATTTTCTGTAAAAAATATTCTTATAAATTGTTCTATTTGTATTTAAGCACTTTCTGTTCCTGTTTAAATGCTCCTTGGACATTCTCTAGTCAGTACTTTAAAAGTTTACATTTGTCCTGAAAAAGAATGTAACAGATGAGAGAATCACAGCTGTTCATACAGTCAACATCTGCTCGCTATTTTATATTGGTGCTAATTGTGGTGTAAAGTGATTATTATTATATATTAGTGGGTACATTATAGTTTTTAACTTTTATTAAAGTTAAAAGTTTCTCGAGTGTTTCCTTATTCTTGTGCCTGGATCTTGGTGTTTTGGGTTATTAGATTATTTATTAAGTGGTATATTAAGTGCTAAATAAAGTTAAGTTTAAAGTGAACATAATTCAGTGATAAACTACAACAGACATATTTTGTTTTGGTGGTAATTTTTTATTATTGCCCGCTGACTTGTATTATAACAAGGCCATTACATCGCTACCATACCACCTGGTAAAGAATATACTTGCAGTGGTGACAATATATATATATATATATGTGTGTACGTATGTATATATACACATATTTTACACTCATATATATGTATATATATATACACACATATACATATATATATATATATATATATATATATATATATATATATATATATATATATATATATATATATATATATATATATATTTCTGACTCACGTCAGGATCAGACCCAGGTCTCTCAGGTGGAAAGCAAGGGCGTTACCCACTGGGCCATACAAGTCTAAAAGAAGTTGGAACCTGAGAGCAACTGCACCCAAGGAATTACCTGGGCAAGCTAACTGCTTGCATACCAGCGAGTTTTCCCCAACTTCCCGACTCAGCAATGACCCAATAGACAACATTTCATTCGAATTATCCCTTCTGAGTGAATAAGATAGAAATCATCAACACACAATCACGTGTGGAACAGAAATAAATTTCTGACTCACGTCGGGATCGAACCCAGGTCTCTCAGGTGGAAAGCAAGGGCGTTGGGGAAAACTCGCTGGTATGCAAGCAGTTAGCTTGCCCAGGTAATTCCTTGGGTGCAGTTGCTCTCAGGTTCCAACTTCTTTTAGACTTGTATGGCCCAGTGGATAACGCCCTTGCTTTCCACCTGAGAGACCTGGGTTCGATCGACGTGAGTCAGAAATTTATTTCTGTTCCACACGTGATTGTGTGTTGATGATTTCTATCTTATTCACTCAGAAGGGATAATTCGAATGAAATGTTGTCTATTGGGTCATTGCTGAGTCGGGAAGTTGGGGAAAACTCGCTGGTATGCAAGCAGTTAGCTTGCCCAGGTAATTCCTTGGGTGCAGTTGCTCTCAGGTTCCAACTTCTTTTAGACTTGTATGGCCCAGTGGGTAACGCCCTTGCTTTCCACCTGAGACCTGGGTTCGATCCCGACGTGAGTCAGAAATTTATTTCTGTTCCACACGTGATTGTGTGTTGATGATTTCTATATATATATATATATATATATATATATATATATATATATATATATATATATATATACCTTTCGCCACTTTGCCCTTGAGGAGTTCGTACCGGGTCTTAGTTTTAAGTTCCCACCACATGCTAGTAGCCACTACAGTCGCTTGACTACCAGGTACATCATTCGCTGGATGGATCAACACGGTCACAAACTCAATATGTCTTCAACAGAGCTTGCCCATTCCACCGACTTCGCCCAAGAGTTGAACTTGGGTCCTCTCACGCAGTAACCGGGAATAAGGCCTACAGTACAGGTACGCGTGCAGATCACAAAGAAGCAGCAGTTAAAAAAATAAAAAACACCAGACAGATGGTAGAGAAAAACAAATTATCTTGGAGTATCAACTTACAGGTTTAATTCTAATTTACACTTGTGCTGGCATGATAAATTTCTAAATTATTTTGCATACAATGCCAAAATAAGTGATCATGTCCATTGAGACCAATTAATATGTACTTTTAATACTATTAAAACAATTAATAATAAGCAAACACAATATTATTAAGAAAAAATATAAAAAATCCCCTTGTTTTTCTTGAAAAAACTGGGGCGTACATTTTTATCCTGGAAACGACTAATTCATCATTATTCAAAATGAAATTCACACCTCATTTTTGCTTCTCGATAATGACATAAATAAAAAATAATAGGCAATAATTCATTTATTTCTTAACGTAGAAAAGCTTTTATCCTGCACAAGAAATATTCAGACATATAAGTAGAAAAGTTTTAAGAAACAGAGGTGCAGTTGGAGATGTAAGAGGCATGTCTTCGATCATTTGGGCATGTTTTAAAGCCGGGAAAGGATGTCGCACTCAATAAGGTCAAGAAAAGGACCGCAGAGACGAGGAGGCGAGGTGGAGAGACAGAGAGGCTGAGAGGAACTGCACTGGGACAGAAAGCTGCGATGAAATGGACCCTTTGCAGATGATACGTTCGGTGAGGTGACCACTATTTTTTGTGGGGTCGGGTTAAAAGACAGGGAAGAAGAAGAAGAAGAAGAAGAAGAAGAAGAAGAAGAAGAAGAAGAAGAAGAAGAAGAAGAAGAAGAAGAAGAAGAAGAAGAAGAGGCCTTTTGGTTTGGAAAGTAAAACCATTTTTCCCTAAGACATTGTATGGGCTAGCCACAATACTGATAAAATAGAAAAAGTAAATTTTGCTGATCCAGAGGAATGTTTGCCATGCTTCAGAGAGATAAAGGAACACCCGTCATCATCTCGAAAATGAAGAGATTTGCCTCATTTTCTCTGACAAAGAAAAAGCGAAGGTTACATCATCTATACCCCTAAAACAAAAGGCAACCTAGAGAAAGTCACTCACCTTTCACTCATAATAGCGACACATCTAAGTAGAGCTCATTCCCAAAAATTACGGGGTGTTCAATCTCTATTTCCATTTGAAATACGACGTACATTCTATTTCCGACAAAAGGTACATCTTCCATTTTCGTAAACTGTAAGGAACCCGCGGCCTGCATCTTATAATCAGAGATGGTGTAGCATACACACACACACACACAGTCCTTTATTTCGCTGAAAACAAAGGAAATACGACCGATCCACCAAAGAAAGCAATTAGTACTCTTACATAAATCGTAATGAACAATGGCTAGAAAATGGATTTGAGATCAATTGTGATACTAGTCCACCCACTTCGAAATGTTGCCAAATTCATCTTTGATGACTCTGAGGTGCGTTCAGTTGAGTGGAGTGACGCGCGTCTGCCTCTTTGGGTTGACTCTTAATCGGTACTGACTGTAAGGCCAGTTCCTTTAGGTTGCTTATTTGGTATGCGTTAATTTGTGTTAGTTGGAGGTGGATTCATTTTGCTTGATTGCAAGGTGTGTTATTTTTAGTTGACTGTTAGGTCAGTTAACCCGGGTTGACGCTAAGATGTATTCATCTGGGTTGATTGCACCTTAGATGAGCTGGGCGTTTGGTACATTAATCTCAGTTGATTGCAAGATGCATTCATCTGAGCTGAGTGTTTTTTTACTTAATCAAGGCTTATTGTAAAATGCGATAATTGGCATTAATTATTTGTTATTTAAGTCTGCTTTGGTTGCAAAGTGCATTTAATCAACTTAATTTTTGGTAAACTAGCATATTATAAGATTCAACTATTTGCGTTGACTCTTTGTTGCATTAATCCTATTTGGCGGAAAAGCATTTTATTTAGGTATATTGTTTGGTAAGCTTAATTGGTCTAATTGCAAGGAGTATTTACATAGGTTTACTGCTTATTACTGTAATCGGAGCTGACTGTAAGGAATCATCAGTTAGGATAACTATTTGCTATGTCAGTCTTTTATTGTAATGTGTATATATCTGGACTTATTGTCCGGCTCATCTACTTGCGTGGAATGTTTGTCATACTAACCTACGTTGACTTCAGTAGATATTGGGGATGGCTGTTGGTATCTTAATCTGGACTGATGTTAGACTAGTTTCCGTAGGGTAACGGGATTCATTGCTTGATATGTTAATCTGGCTCAATGTAAAGGGGCATTCACTGGGAAGGATTGTTTGTTCTGCTAATCTGTGGTCATTTATCTAGGTTGATAGCGAGGTGCGTTTGGCACTTCCTGTATTGATTGCAAGTTTATTTTGGCTGATTTTTCAATGCATGCATTCGGACTGCATGTGTAGTCAGTTCGGTTGATTGTCTGCCACTTTACCGACGTCTATTGTCAGTCATTAAATTAATCTCGTTTTATTCAAGTTTCTTGTAAGATGCGTTCAGCTAAACTGATTTATCGCCGCTTCCATCTGGCGTAATTTTGAGGCGAGCTTACTTACGTTCATTTAGGTTGTGAGGAAGATCCATTTATTTAAGCTGACTGAGGTACTGATGGTATAGTGATTGATTCTATTTATATTTTTAAATTGTGAATTGAGATTGTTTATACAAGTGTGTTCTGAGTCTGTTTTGGTTTCTTGAAGAGGTGCGTTCATCTGGGTCTATTTGAGGCGTGTTAATTATGTAAATTGTTTTGAGGCAGTCTTTTTTGTAAGAGGTGCGTTCATTGATTTTCATTGTAAGGAGCGTTCGGTTGGGTTCGGTGGGAGGCGCATTCGTTTGGGCTGAGTTGTGGCCATTGCTGCATTCCCATAAATAATCTATGAAGCATTATGGCTACCTTACTCGAGTCCCTCAGGTCTTGTGCAATACCTCACCTGCTTCATACTCTTGTTAATAATAAATACCCACCTCGCTTTTCTTCTTTTTCTTTTTTACGTGGGTGTATGTGCGTGCGTTGCTTGTGAACTGAGACACTGTCAAGTGGTCAATAAGTTATGAGTGAGTTCTGATCTGTTCGATTTTCTCTTTTTCACTGCCCATTTTTTTTCTATTTCAATGTCCTTTTTTGTCTTTTCTTACAATTTACTGTTTGTCTATCGCGTCCTCGTCAGTTTTTTCATTACTCCTGATGATTTCCCTTCTCTTCCTTTTTTTGCCTGTAATGGATTCTAATCCTTCTTTTTCACTCTCCCAATTCAAATCTTGTTTTGGGATCCTGCTTTCCTTAAATCTTTTCTGGTCTCTTCATTCTTGAGTCTCGGCGTCCACTCGCCCCATTCTTTCCCCTCTTTCCTCGGCTTTTACTTTATTCCTTCACTGTTTGTTCTCAAAAGTTTTTTCTCACGAGAGTGGTCTTTCTTTAGTTTAGCGTTTTTCTTCCGTTTATTTCTACTTTTCTAAGTCATAGCTTTTCCGCAAAAGGTAGTTTTCTATTGTTTTTTCCTCTTACATATTATGTTCTTCCTCACCTATTTTCCCCATTGGTTATTTTTCTATGTTTCGTTACAGAATCAATTGCATTGATCATGTCTAGTAAACACTTTAACTCTCTCCTAGACTTCTAATCATTTCGTAGTTAATCACTGCAATTTTAATTTTTCTGTCCCACTTTTTGCAACCCTCTACGTATCTCTTGCGCCTGTATCTTACGCCAATGTTATTTTTTCAATCCTCACTTGCTGTATAACGTTACTTAAAGCGAAAAAGCAAAATATGATAAATTATGAAGACATCAGACTGAAACTGACTGAATAATCTTACGGTAAAACATAATGTGTTGATCCCCACAATTTCGGTCTATCGTTTTTTAAACTGACATGGAGTAACGCAAAAACTTAGACGAAAATTTTACTCCAAAACAGACTTGTTTGCTTGAATGTTTTCGTCGAAGTTTTCTCTTTATATTTTATACCGGGGTTAAAACCATTCTCTGGCATTAATCTAATGAGACCAAATAATGATCTTTTCCTGGATCAAACTCTAGTTCTCCATTACTTCTGTTTGCTGAACTAAATTTTGCCGTATTCTAAGAATCAATATTTTTTGGTCTACTCTTTGGTGATAAGCACTCGGCCTACTGTTTGATGTCTGTTTCTGTCCTTCCACTGCCAGGCTTTGGGATCCTTAACCTTACTTTCTAGACTTATACAAATTTCTTAAAGACTGCTTAAATCAACTGGACTTCGACATAAATTGTTGAAGGATTTCTGCATAAATATCCCTGCGACATCTTCAGGCATGTGCGTGAATTTATGAGATGTCTGAGGAAATTTCCTTAAGACCTCTGCATACATTTCATTAAGTTTCAACGTAAATTTACCTACGACTTCCTCGTAGATTTCTTAAAAGCTCGTGGATAAATATTTCATTTTAAAGACGTCTGCGTAAATTTCTCAGGCTTCTGCGTGAATCTCCCTAATGTTCCCCAAGACATTTTCATAAATTTGAGTCAAACACTCAGTCATGTTCATTCATCTCTACAGTGTTTAGGGATCAGAAACATTCATATCCTAGTCACTTACTAAATCCATCCTAAAAGTGCAACAGACGATAAAACTGTTGGAATTGAGTTACCTGCAAGTTCATTTTACTCCATATATATATATATATATATATATATTATATATATATATATATATATATATATATATATATATATATATATATATATATATATATATATATATATATATATATCATATATATATATATCACTGCATGTATCATGGGCTTATTTGTTTTCTTAGAAAATTTGCAGATGGAAAATTAAAAGAAATAAATCCTTTAAGCATAATTTACTGCTGCAAGTATCATGGGCTTATTTATATGTGTGTGTGTGTTCATTGCCTATATTGTGAGCCCTTTCCACTGTTCTAAGAAAACAAGTAAGCCTATGATACTTGCAGCAGTAAATTATGCTTAAAGAATTTATTTCTTTTAATTTTCCATCTGTAAATTGCGCTTTATTTCGAGTCGCTTCCACTCTGCTGTCGAACGATGTATTTTCATATGATAACTGCATGGCAAAATAGGAAACAGCACGTTAAACGAAGAAGAACCGCATGGCTAAACAAAACTGAAGATGGTTTACGCATTTCGTACAATAAAATACTTCAGGAAAAAGAAGTAAAATTAAATTTCACAAAACATATATATCATCCCCACAGCAGGCCAACAATTTTTATATTTATGTTTGCAACAACGTCATTATGAAAAAGCCAGGTCAGTTTACAAAATCACTTGTCAGAAAGCTGATTAATTAATGGCAGCAGAACATAACTCCAAGATGCCTGACATAAACACGAACACCTCCCTCACTGCCAATGAAAGAACCGGAAAAAGGAAAACAGAAAGAAGCCAGACGCTGTAATCTTCACTCTGGCGCTGTTGAATTAAGAATAATAACCTGAAGCGATAAACCTGCAAAACTTCCCAGTTACCTGACATCATAACAACAGGGCTTCGTTCATTACCTGGTCAAATAGTCAAAACAAACAATCCGAGGTCGATTTTTGCATTCTCTCTCTCTCTCTCTCTTTGTGTTTTCTTCCGCAAGATTTCCGACTTGTCCCCTTATCCCTCATTTCGCTTCTTATGTTCTCTTTTCCACGATTTCGTTTTCAGTCTATTCTTACGCATTGTTTCTAATGCATGGCTCTTGCAGTCTCTTTGCTCAACTGACTGATCGTATTCCTTCCCTTTTTAAATTTGACCTCCAGTGGAATCAACATACGCCTTAAAACATTCCAGAGCCTAATCTCAAGAATTTGATCTACGTTTTTCATGTCATTCGGCTCATTTCTCTGTTCACACATGACTTCGTTTTCTTTGCTTTTTCGCATATTCTCAAACTCTCTCACCTATCAACATTCTGTGATGAAGAGAAATATGCAAAGCAGCTTCGAACACTAAAAATTGTGGGAACAAAAACGATGAAGTCAGGGAAAGTAGGAAAATGAATAGCTCTACATGCAACCCCAGTGAACCTTTACGAAATAATCTTCCTCCAGATCAACTGCTAATTTTAACCAGCCAAAATGCTGCTAACAAATGTGTATTTCGATTTCATCGTGCGACTAAAGTTTTTCCCTGGGTCTGCGGGGGAATTAATGGCAAGGAAAAATAAAAGCACTTCACGTTGTTAACTGGATATCATTTCTCAGGTCATAAAAATCACGCATCTTAAACACAGGCAGGATGAAGGACGGCGATGATACAGAGGAAGAGGAAGACATCCAGCTTTATATTGTGGGTATGAATTGGTTGACCTTCGGGCAGCACTGTGGGGTCTGAAGCAGTTACTGGGGCACATTCTGATCTTTAAAACACACACACACACACACACACACACACACACACACACACACACACACACACACACATATATATATATATATATATATATATATATATATATATATATATATATATATATATATATATATTATTTATGAATTAGAAAATCATCACTTTTGCCCGTTAAATTTTGATACTAAGACATTAATATCGAATCTTGGTCGGGGTCGTGGCACTTAACAAATACAGTTCTCTTTGAGTGTTCTGTACGTTATACATCAACAGAAGTGAATCCGATATTAACGGATTAATTGTTGCATATATATATATATATATATATATATATATATATATATATATATATATATATAATATATATATGTATGTGTGTATATACTCTATATATATGTATATACACATATATATTTATATAAATATATATATATACATATGTGTGTATACGTGGATATATGTATGCATATATATGTATATATATGTGTACAGTATAAATATCGTCCTTGAATATTCATTAAGTCGAAACAGAACTATCAAAATACAAAAACGTTTTGTTACTCAGAAACATATTTAAGCACCTACATTAAAGCCTTAACAAATAATGGAAATGATACTGTATACCCATTGGATTAGATCGTACACCGAAGATCCTCTGTGTATCACGGCATAATACGAAGAACATTTCATTTGTTACCCTAAGAACTAAAGAATTATGAGAAAGTAAATATTCGACAAAAAAAACTAGGCTAATCCATTTAAAAAGTGTTAAGGCACAAAAAAGTTCATTTTGAAGAATAATTTTAATTGTAACAATAAAAATAGGGCACACGTGACGGACCAGATAAGCGACGGTTGGAGCGTCTCCTGTGCTAAATTTGGCTTTTGATAATAATGACGGTGAGGAGTTTGAGTTGGTCAATGACGCTGCTACGAGGCTTTCTGCCTTTTTGCTTTTGGGCTCAGATGATGAATGTCATAGTGATTGCGTTCTTGCTTTTCACTGGAACCATCCGATACTAGGAGACAGTCCAAACTGACAAGAAATAACTCATAAATTATAAATTAGATTTTGTCAGAGATATGTGACATTTCTGCCTTCTTGTTCCTTCAAAACATCTCGGTACATTATTAATTTTTAAAATTTTCGCTATCATAAGCGCTATTGCTAGTATTGTGCTGAACATACGTCGAATGTTACTCTGATTCATTTATTTAATCATACTTGGTCTCTTTAACTAGCATTTTGTATTCAGGTTTATTTGCATCGTCTAACATCAGCTCTAAACCAGCATTCTTTGAAAACTTCGAAAGCCTCTTCCATCGAACCCAGCCATTCAGTACAATACTCGTCTGATGCCAATATTCATTTAAATTCGATTTGATATCTAGAGCTTAAAGTATTGCTTGACCTATGCGCACTTCCCATAGTCCTCAGATCAGTTATAATTCTCTCCCGGGTGGGGTCCCCTTCTGAGTTTCGCTACACTTCGGCACAAGAATCTTGCCAATACAAGTTTCTCATTTGAGGCGAATGAAATCTAATTACATTTACACTGCGCTGCTTTGAACACTTCACAGCATCAATGAGAGAACTACCTTGGTTTCGTCGTATTTTCCCTGTCAGACGAGACATTTTACTTTCAAGACATTCAGTGTCGACATGACATCAACAGCTCTTTCAACTTTGAGGTCCTTGATCGAATGCTTAGAATACTTTGGGACTTATTCGAATGGAACTTCATCAGTTAGTGAGTAAATTTTACTTCTTTCGTTTTCAATCTGGACAGGTTACCTTCTTTGTTATCTGCGACTTAAATCTATTTTTCTTCTAATTTCTAATTTAATGATTCCCTAATGCAGATCATTTCCTTGATTTCCTCATGCAACCCATTTCCTTATGATTCCTAATGCAAGCCATTTCTTTATGATTCCCAAATGCAAACAATTTCTTTATGATTCCCTAATGCAAGCCATTTCCTTATGATTCCCTGATAGACACCATTTACTTATGATTCCCTAATGCAAACCATAAGCCATTTCCTTATGATTCCCTAATGCAAATCATGTCATTATGATTCCCTTATGCAAACCATTTCCTTATGATTCCCTAATGCAAATCATGTCATTATGATTCCCTTATGCAAACCATTTCCTTATGATTCCCTAATGCAAATCATGTCATTATGATTCCCTTATGCAAACCATTTCCCTATGATTCCCTAATGCAAATCATTTCATTATGATTCCCTTATGCAAACCATTTCCCTATGATTCCCTAATGCAAATCATTTCATTATGATTCCCTTATGCAAACCATTTCCTTATGATTCCCTGATGCAAATCATTTCATTATGATTCCCTTATGCAAACCATTTCCCTATGATTCCCTAATACAAACTATTTCCTTATGATTCCCTTATGCAAGCCATTTCCTTATGATTCCCTAATGAAAACCATTTCCTCATGATTCCCTAATGCAAACCATTTCCTTATGATCCCCTAATGCAAATCATTTCCTTATGATTCCCTGATGAAACCCATTTCCTTATGATTCCTAATCCAAGCCATTTCCTTATGATTCCCTAATGGAAACCATTTCCTTATGATTCCCTAATGGAAACCATTTCCTTATGATTCCCCAATGCAAGCCATTTCCTTATGATTCACTAATGCAAACCATTTCCTTATGATCCCCTAATACAATCCATTTCCTTATGATTCCCTAATGCAAACCATTTCCTTGTGATTCCCTAATGAAAAGTATTTCCTTATGATTCCCTAATGCAAGCCATTTCCTCATGCAAACCATTTCATTACGATTCCCTAATGCAAGCCATTTCCTTACGATCCCCCAATGCAAGCCATTTCTTTATGATTCCCTAATGCAAGCCATTTCCTTATGATTCCCTAATGCAAGCTATTTCCTTATGATTCCCTAATGCAAGCCATTTCCTTATGATTCCCTAATGCAAACCATTTCCTTATGATTCCCAAATGCAAACCATTTCCTTATGATTCCCTAATGCAAGCCATTTCCTTATTTTTCCCTAATGCAAACCATTTCCTTATGATTCCCTAATACAAATAATTTCCTTATGATTCCCTAATGCAAATCATTTCCTAATGAGTCCCTAATGCAAACCATTTCCTTATAATTCCCTGATGCAAATCATTTCATTGTGATTCCCTAATGCAAGCCATTTCCTTATGATTCCCTTATGCAAGCTATTTCATTATGATTCCCTAATGCAAACCATTTCCTTATGATTCCATAATGCAAATCATTTCCTTATGATTCCATAATGCAAACCATTTCCTTATCATTCCATAATGCAAACCATTTCCCTATGATTCCCTAATGCAAATCATTTCCTTATGATTCCATAATGCAAACCATTTCCTTATGATTCCCTAATGCAAACCATTTCCTTATGATTCCCTAATGCAAATCATTTCCTTATGATTCCCTAATGCAAACCATTTCCTTATGATTCCCTAATGCAAATCATTTCATTATGATTCCCTTATACAAACCATTTCCTTACGATTCCCTAATGCAAACCATTTCCTTATGATTTCCTAATGCAAACCATTTACTTATGATTCCATAATGCAAACCATTTCCCTATGATTCCCTAATGCAAATCATTTCCTTATGATTCCCTAATGCAAACCATTTCCTTATGATTCCCTAATGTAAACCATTTCCTTATGATTCCCTAATGCAAATCATTTCATTATGATTCCCTAATGCAAACCATTTCCTTATGATTCCCTAATGCAAATCATTTCCTCATGATTCCCGAATGCAAGCCATTTCCTTATGATTCCCTAATGAAAGCCATTTCCTTATGATTCCCTAATGCAAGCCATTTCCTTATTTTTGCTTAATGCAAACCATTTCCTTATGATTCCCTAATACATATCATTTCCTTATGATTCCCTAATGCAAACCATTTCCTTATGATTCCCTAATGCAAATCATTTCATTATGATTCCCTTATACAAACCATTTCCTTACGATTCCCTAATGCAAACCATTTCCTTATGATTCCCTAATGCAAACCACTTCCTTATGATTCCCTAATGCAATTTCCTTATGATTCCCTAATGCAAACCATTTCCTTATTTCCCTAATGCAATTCATGATTCCCTAATACAAACCATTTCCTTGTGATTCCCTAATGAAAACCATTTACTTACGATTCCCTAATGCAAACCATTTCCTTATGATTCCCTAATGGAAACCATTTCCTTATGATTCCCTAATGCAGACCATTCCCTTATGATTCCATAATGCAAACCATTTCCTTATGATTCCCTAATGCAAGCCATTTCCTTATGATTCCCTAATGAAAACCATTTCCTTATGATTCCCCTAATGCAAACCATTTCATTATGATTCCTAATCCAAACCATTTCCTTATGATTCCCTAATGCAAATTTCCTTATGCCATTTTCCTTATGATTCCCTTATGCAAACCATTTTTATGATTCCCCTTATGCAAACCATTTTCTTATGATTCCATAATGCAAATTCATTTCCTTATGATTCCCTAATGCAAACCATTTCCCCTTATGATTCCCTAATGCAAATGATTCCATTTCCTTATGATTCCCTAATGCAAACCATTTCCTTATGATTCCCTAATGCAAGCCATTTCCTTATGATTCCCTAATGCTTTTTCATTATGATTCCCTAATGCAAACCATTTCCTTATGATTCCCTAATGCAAACCATTTCCTTATGATTCCATAATGCAAACCATTTCCTTATGATTCCCTAATGCAAATAATTTCCTCATGATTCCCTAATGCAAGCCATTAACTTATGATTCCCTAATGCAAACCATTTCCTTATGATTCCCTAATGCAAACCATTTCCTTATGATTTCCTAATGCAAACCATTTCCTTATGATTCCATAATGCAAACCATTTCCTTATGATTCCCTAATGCAAACCATTTCCTTATGATTCCCTAATGAAAGCCATTTCCTTATGATTACCTAATGCAAACCATTTCCTTATGATACCCTAATGGAAACCATTTCCTTATGATTCCCTAATGGAAACCATTTCCTTATGATTCCCCAATGCAAGCCATTTCCTTATGATTCACTAATGCAAACCATTTCCTTATGATCCCCTAATACAATCCATTTCCTTATGATTCCCTAATGCAAACCATTTCCTTGTGATTCCCTAATGAAAAGTATTTCCTTATGATTCCCTAATGCAAACCATTTCCTCATGCAAACCATTTCATGATTCCCTAATGCAAACCATTTCCTTCCCCCAATGAAGCCATTTCTTTATGATTCCCTAATGCAAACCATTTCTTATGATTCCCTAATGCAAGCCATTTCCTTATGATTCCCTAATGCAAGCCATTTCCTTATGATTCCCTAATGCAAACCATTTCCTTATGATTCCCTTATGAAACCATTTCCTATGATTCCTTAATGCAAGCCATTTCCTTATTTTTTCCTATTCCATTGCAAACCATTTCCTTATGATTCCCTAATACAAATAATTTCCTTATGATTCCCTAATGAAATTTTCCTAATGAGTCCCTAATGCAAACCATTTCCTTATGATTCCTGATGCAAATCATTTCATTGTGATTCCCTAATGCAAGCCATTTCCTTATGATTCCCTTATGCAAGCTATTTCATTATGATTCCCTAATGCAAACCATTTCCTTATGATTCCATAATGCAAATCATTTCCTTATGATTCCATAATGCAAATTTTCCTTATGATTCCATAATGCAAACCATTTCCCTATGATTCCTAAATGCAAATCATTTCATATGATTCCATAATGCAAACCATTTCTTATGATTCCCTAATGCAAACCATTTCCTTATGATTCCCTAATATGATTCCCTAATGCAAACCATTTCCTTATGATTCCCTAATGCAAATCATTTCACTATGATTCCTTATGATTTCCTAATGCAAACCATTTCCTTATGATTCCATAATGATTCCAAATGCCATTTCCCTATGATTCCCTAATGCAAATCAATGATTCCCTAATGCAAACCATTTCCTTATGATTCCCAATGCAAACCATTTCATTTCCTTATGATTCCCTATGATTCCCTAATGTAAACCATTTCCTTATGATTCCCTAATGCAAATCATTTCATTATGATTCCCTAATGCAAACCATTTCCTTATGATTCCCTAATGCAAATCATTTCCTCATGATTCCCGAATGCAAACCATTTCCTTATGATTCCCTAATGAAAGCCATTTCCTTATGATTCCCTAATGCAAACCATTTCCTTATGATTCCTAATGCAAACCATTTCCTTATGATTCCCTAATGCAAGCCATTTCCTTATTTTTGCTTAATGCAAACCATTTCCCTTATGATTCCCTAATGCAAACCATTTCATATGATTCCCTAATGCAAATCATTTCATTATGATTCCCTTATACAAACCATTTCCTTACGATTCCCTAATGCAAACCATTTCCTTATGATTCCCTAATGCAAACTATTTCCTTATGATTCCCTAATGCAAGCCATTTCCTTATGATTCCCTAATGCAAACCATTTCCTTATGATTCCCTAATGCAATTCATTTCCTTATGATTCCCTAATACAAACCATTTCCTTGTGATTCCCTAATGAAAACCATTTACTTACGATTCCCTAATGCAAACCATTTCCTTATGATTCCCTAATGGAAACCATTTCCTTATGATTCCCTAATGCAGACCATTCCCTTATGATTCCATAATGCAAACCATTTCCTTATGATTCCCTAATGCAAGCCATTTCCTTATGATTCCCTAATGAAAACCATTTCCTTATGATTCCCTAATGCGAAACCATTTCCTTATGATTCCCTAATGCAAACCATTTCCTTATGATTCCCTAATGCAAGCCATTTCCTTATGATTCCCTTATGCAAACCATTTCCTTATGATTCCCTTCCATAATGCAAGCCATTTCCTTATGATTCCCTAATGCAAACCATTTCCTTATGATTCCCTTATGCAAACCATTTCCTTATGATTCCCTTATGCAAACCATTTTCTTATGATTCCCTAATGCAAACCATTTCCTTATGATTCCCTAATGCAAACCATTTCCTTATGATTCCCTAATGCAAGCCATTTCCTTATGATTCCCTAATGCAAACCATTTCCTTATGATTCCCTTATGCAAACCATTTTCTTATGATTCCATAATGCAAACCATTTCCTTATGATTCCCTAATGCAAATAATTTCCTCATGATTCCCTAATGCAAGCCATTAACTTATGATTCCCTAATGCAAACCATTTCCTTATGATTCCCTAATGCAAACCATTTCCTTATGATTTCCTAATGCAAACCATTTCCTTATGATTACCTAATGCAAACCATTTCCTTATGATTCCCTAATGCAAACCATTTCCTTATGATTCCCTAATGAAAGCCATTTCCTTATGATTACCTAATGCAAACCATTTCCTTATGATTCCATAATGCAAACCATTTCCTTATGATTCCCTAATGCTAACCATTTCCTTATGATTCCCTAATGCAAACCATTTCCTTATGATTCCATAATGCAAACCATTTCCTTATGATTTCCTAATGCAATCCATTTCCTTATGATTCCATAATGCAAACCATTTCCTTATGATTCCCTGATGCAAACCATTTCCTTATGATTCCATAATGCAAACCATTTCCTTATGATTCCCTAATGCAAACCATTTCCTTATGATTCCATAATGCAAACCATTTCCTTATGATTTCCTAATGCAAACCATTTCCTTGTGATTCCATAATGCAAACCATTTCCTTATGATTCCCTAATGCAAACCATTTCCTTATGATTCCCTAATGAAAGCCATTTCCTTATGATTCCCTAATGCAAACCATTCCTTATGATTCCCTAATGCAAACCATTTCCTTATGATTCCCTAATGCAAACCATTTCCTTATGATTCCCTAATGCAAACCATTTCCTTATGATTCCCTAATGCAAACCATTTCCTTATGATTCCCTAATGCAAACCATTTCCTTATGATTCCCTAATGAAAACCATTTCCTTATACAGGGACCTGCTGACGTATGCAGTGACATAGTACAGTAAAAAAGTCAGCTCATAAAAAATGTAATAAACTCCAGTCAAAATGACATGAACAGAAATACTCGAAATCACGCCTCAAATTAAATAGCATAACGTTCTTGTTCCATTCCCTCGATTTGTCGAGGAAGTACTTCCTTCTCCAGCCTGCTTCTCTCTTTGTTAGACTTTATTAGACAGAATGACTCTAAGTGCTTGCTTCCACATAGTTCTTAAGATCCAAAGGGAATGGCCTAAGACCCAAAGGAAATGACTCTAATCTCTTTCTTCCACATAGTTCTTAAGAGCCAAAGGAAATGACTGAAAGCACGTTCTTCCATGTAGTTCTTGTGGTCCAAAGGGAATGACTCTAAGCCCTTCATTCAACATAGTTCCAAAGATCCAGAGGGAATAACTCTTCCAAAATAGTTCTAAAGATCCAAAGGGAATGAATCTAATCAATTTCTTCCACATAGATCGCAAGATCCGAAGGGAATGACTCTAAGCACTTTCTTCCATGTAGTTATTGATACAAAGTGAATGACTTTAAGCACTTTCTCCCACATATTTCTTACGAGCCAATGGGAATGATTCACAGTACTTTCTTCCATATATATGTAATTCTTTAAATCCAAAAGGGATGACTCTAAGCGCTTTCCTCTATATATTTATCAAGATTCAAAGGGAATGATTAGGCGCTTTCTCCCACATAGCTCTTAATATCGAAAGGGAATGACACTAGGCACTTCCTTCTACGTAGTTCTTAAGATTCAAAGGGGGTGGCCCTAAGCACTTTCTTTCACTCAGGTCTAAAGATCCAAAGGGAATGAACCTGGGTACTTTCTTCCATATAATTCTTAATATATTTCCAAGACTCTCCATTTCCTTTTAGAAAGTTAAAAGGCTTTAGTGCTTTCAGCTAGCTTTCATAACGTGGTTACATAATTTGAATGGCATCAGTAATAAAGTTGTTAAGAATCTTATAAACACCTGGCAACAGACTTGCTTAAAAAGAAAGTCTTTTAAGAATGTTGATGAACTTGGATCATAACAATGAACATGATAATATTTCTTATATTTCTAAATACATGCGCAAGGGCAAAGCATCTCGAGACAATGAACTAGACCGCTCTTGTGTTTGATAAGAAGGGAATTATGGATTACAGGTGTAAAAACTTTAATTTACAGAAAGAAGTTTGGGAGTGAATCAAAGGATTTTGATGAATTGGCACTCCTCAAAATGTCGGCTATCTTGTGAACATGTTTCTTTGTCAAAATCGATAGATGGGCAAATAGATATGTTTGTAGAAGCGGTATACAAATGGGAATATTCACAATATGATAAAAATACGATAAAAATATGAGAAAGAAAAAATATGGCGAGACGCGGATGTTCCGCTTCAGACATCCGTGTACAACACATTAGTAAGCTACCTGCGGAGTGAATGCTGCAGTCCAAATACAGCAATGGAATAAAAATGGGCAAGAGCCACTTCTTAGAAATGTAGCTGCACCCAGATGAAATGGGAAATGTGAGTGATGAAAAGCTTTACTCTAATGAGTAAAAACCAAGGGAATGGATGAAGTAAATTCTGGGCGGAAATTCACAAAAAAAAGCACAATAGCAAATAAAAGGCCTTGCAAAAACTACACCTCTTCCTACAAGATAATCTGGTTTGAGTGCCAGTGTTTCTCCCAGTACCAAAATCACTTTAAACCAGAGCATGAAATGGGATGCAGACGAACAGCAAAATAAGCCTGATCCAGGTAGTTCTTTAAGAGCTTAAAACATCGAAGTCGCAGCAATAAAATTACAAAAGAATTGAAATTGATGATTATAGTTAACCTGCTTCTGCCTCTCTCTCTCTCTCTCTCTCTCTCTCTCTCTCTCTCTCTCTCTCTCTCTCTCTCTCTCTCTCTCTCTCTCTCTCACTTGTCATTTAAACTGAGGGGTATTTTCGTATCACTTGAAAAATAAATAAATTTTCCAAAATTTTGTTATAAATGCAGGTATTTTTTAAAATTCCACTAACCGTATAATTGCAATATCAGATTTTCTAACTATTAACACATTTTCATAATGAAAATTATTTTCAAGAAATAACTTGGAAACAGTTCATGGCAGCTTGGGTCACTATATAACATTCAAAGAGTTAACATAAAGTACACAACAAAAGAAAAGAAAACACTACGGTTCTCTTCATCCACATATCTACATTTCACTTTTCCCTATTCCTCTGAAATTGAAACTTACAATAGGCCTGAAACCATTAGGAGTACCTCAAAGTCACGAATTTCAGACCTGGGCAGTTCAATCAAGGGTAATTCGGCTCTTCTACAATCGTTATTGCCATTGCAGTTTCTCCGAATTTTTCTTCACTGGTTTCTTGGACGTGGGAGAGGTTAAATGTGTTGGATGTTTACCACTCGAATTTCCGACCTTTTAGTATAATTCTAAAACACCAGTATTGCAAATTTCCAAATAATATAAGGTTTACCCATGAGATCTATAAAAATAAAGTAGGAATTAGATTTACGGTATTTTCGTGAAAGAAATACGTGTGTCATATTGACAAAAGACGCTAAGGACGATGATACATAAGGGTCAAGTGATGAGGCCAGAAAGGAATACCTTCTTTCTAAAATGATCAACATCTGAAGGGAAAAATGGAGAAGAAAAATAATAGTTATAACAAAATGAATCCCCCCACGTGGGGTATGGTGAAGAATACTTAGGAGATATCCATGAGGGTCGTGATTACTTCATAGAAATTCATTTCTCGCTATAATGTGGTTCGGATTCCACAATAAGCTGTAGGTCCCGTTGCTAGGTAACCAATTGGTTCTTAGCCAAGTAAAATAAATCTAATCCTTCGGACCAGCCCTAGGAGAGCTGTTAATCAGCTCAGTGGTCTGGTTAAACTAAGATATACTCAACACCTGCATCATGTACAACTATCACAATAATAATAATAATAATAATAATAATAATAATAATAATAATAATAATAATAATAATAATAATAATAATAATAGAATAAAGTTTTTGGCGAATTTAGTTCCAAGGAGCCAACTCGGATTCCTTAAAAATACATTAAGATGTTAATAAAGAAACGTCAATGCATCTACAGACCGTACAGCGAAAGAAAAGCGGAGCCAAATTAAATACAAACCAAAATGAATAACATTGATTACCTCAAGTATGGTAGTACAAGAACCAAAGTTGGCAGAGAGCTGAATGGGATCTGGTATTGGGAGCCATCATCAGCTCCATAGAAGCATAAAGGAAGACGGTCGCTTGGAGCAACGACTAATCAAGCTCCAGATACTAAAATCGCGCAGATTTCCTTCGAATCTTTATGCATTAAAGGAGATCCCCGCCATTTACATGGGAATCTTCCCTCTGTGACGTCACCAAATGGAAGAAAGATCTCATTGATAGCTGAGATTACTTTTACATCGCCTTAATATTACCCCAATATTTGGTATCATTTCGTCTCACCTGCGAAGCAAACACGAGAGAGAGAGAGAGAGAGAGAGAGAGAGAGAGAGAGAGAGAGAGAGAGAGAGAGAGAGAGAGAATTTTTCTAAATTTATGTATAATTGCACGTATTCAACATATATATGTATATATATATATATATATATATATATATATATATATATATATATATATATATATATATATATATATATATATATATATATATATATGTGTGTGTGTGTGTGTGTGTGTGTGTGTGTGTGCGTGTGCAGGCATGTATGCCTATGTTTTCTTTGTATGCATGCATATATATAAATATACATATATATATACATACACACATACGGTACAAACATATATATATTTTATATATATATATATATATATATATATATATATATATATATATATATATATGTATATATATATATATATATATATATATATATATATATATATGTATGTGTGTATAGATATATATTTATATATTCAAACTCATCCGGTGTTCCTCGATGTTCGGAAAATGATCAAACGGTCGGGTATGGTGGGTGCTCTCAACGTCATAGTTAATATTGTCGACGTCGACATTTTTTTGCACCATTTGTATAAAAGCAATGTTTGACGTCTTTAACACGGCTGCAGTATTCAGTTAGTCATGCTTGCACAAGAAAGAAACCACATACACATACTTTTCTGGAATACCACCGATGTAACCAGCTTAACATAAATAAAAAAGAATAATGATATGGGTTCAGGGCTTGAACACAACAGCACTAAGAAGTCTCAGCACCAGACAATGAGCCACCTTGAATGAATACCACTTGGAAAATAAAATGAACCATGCAGATGTTCGCTAAGTGACAAAAGACCATGTGTATGACATCTACGGACACAAGACTATGAATTCGAATGACCATTTGTTAAATAAAGTTGCTTCCCCTTACATAACCTTTGTTACACGACTGTTTCCTTGAACAGCATACTATACGGGTTATAAAAACGCCGAGTACTTCTTTGACATTAACCCATAATATAAGACACGTTCGTTTGTTCATACCGCCAGCAAAGTAACAAGTTAACAAAAGATTAAATAAAATCTTTTTGCAGTCACATCACCTCATGAAATATTCATTGTCTTTCACTGTTCTACGTTTGGATAATTGTTCCCAAGTTTGATGACCTAGGATGGACTCTGCTCACGTATTAAAAGGGAACTGTTGCGTTTTATCTTATTTCCAAGCACTGATTTGCTCCCTAATTCACCTCCGAAAGATAATAACATAATTTATAAATACCGAATGCAGTACTTACCATGCATCCAAATTCTGCGTGCGTAGCTTCTTTCGTGCACTGTCAGATCATGGAGTCAATTTCCCGGTCAAATTCTGAAATGAGAAAAGCTTGTGAGCTTGACGATCGAATGCAATTGTTATTTGATAAATAGACTGAATTTCTATATTCTACATTTAACAGTGGTTATTTTCCAGGCATTCTCTGTCTCACTCTCTCTCTCACAAAGCGTCAGTGACTCTGGTAGTTATGACGTCAGATGATATCAACCTTTCTCTCTCATATATTGAGCTTACATCCTTGTGTCCTTGACTTTTAACCTGGATAACCTCCAGTACAAAAGACTGATTTTGCGGCCTTTTGATATTTCTAATAGAAAATCAGTTTGTGTAAACCATAATAATAATAATAATAATAATAATAATAATAATAATAATAATAATAACTATATATGAATATATATGTGTAGAATCTACTGGTCGGCAACGTGACCTCGTTCTGATTATGGGACCCGGGTTCGTTTCCCGCTACCGGACGTCATAATTTCTTCATATTTCTTGCACTTGGATCTTAAGGCTTTGTAGTGACAAGCGTATCCAAAAAAGCGCGAAGAATTCGAGGAGTTAAGATGTCATTGTGGCTATTACAAAATATATATATATATATATATATATATATATATATATATATATATATATATATATATATATATATATATATACTGTGATTTTTAAGCATATATATACATATATATACATATATTTGTATAATTATTATTGTTACTACTGTGGTATAACCAAGATCACTGCCTACTAGAAATAACAAAAGACTACAAAATCAAAGCAGAGAGTATGAAATATGACTAAAAAGCTTAAAAACAGTGTATCTCGACAAATATATAGTTTTGATTTCCCCTTCATTGAACAGTGTTCTGATATCATACATTTTTTCTCACTGTATGTAAAGGGAACAACAGAACTATCTTTGGGTTAGTTATTGATGAATCGACTTTTATTCGCGAATAACGGTGAGGCATCCTGGCATCTGCCCAGTTGACTAACATGGGACACAAACTACACTTTACCAAAGAAGATTTCCGTAATAATATGTGCAAATTAGTATTTTCGCAAACAGACCGCTTTTCCTTGTACCAATGCATAAAGAACATTTACTCACAGATACAAAGTATCAGTGATGTGTAAAAAATACGCAATTAAAAATATAAGTAAAAATGTAATGAAATACACACAGAAAACTGATTAGCAATAGCACATTCATCAGGATATTTTTTTTAAATAGAGATATTCAATTATCTCGAACCTCAATCCCAATTTAAATCAACGAAATCTCTCGCCAGTTAAACCGTCGATGCAAATCTCGCTCTAATTGAAAAAAAAGCATGCCATTATCATTTAAATTATTTATGAGAGAGAGAGAGAGAGAGAGAGAGAGAGAGAGAGAGAGAGAATGGTTTTCATGGCATATTTGCCAGGTAAGGAGAGAGATAAAAATAATGTAATTTTCTTTATTTAACTTTCCACAAGAGAGAGAGAGAGAGAGAGGGAAATCTTTATGATCAGTTTTTCCATGAATGAGAGGAAGAGAAAATTTCAAGGCCTGTCCTTCTAATGGAGAGAGAGAGAGAGAGAGAGAGAGAGAGAGAGAGAGAGAGAGCCTTGTATGGTCTACCTTTCTACCAGATAAAGAAAGTTACTAGCAGTTATATGTGTTGAGGTACCTAAAAAACTTACTAGCCTTGCTGAGGAGACACCTAGATATAGAAAATCACATTTGTGTCACTCAAAAACTAATCTTGAACTGACAGTGGTGCTACTGATAATCACAACCTGTAGTAGTTCAGAAATATGGCTTTCTTTTATGTGGAGAAGTTCCCAGGTTAGATATTGAACCTTCTTACCTTCAAAGTCCATTTATTAGATCAAACCAGGTTATTACCATTCGAGGTCATTAGATGCCAGAATTCTATGTGTTATTTATATTTTTGGAGTACAAGTTGAGATGTTCCAGCTCTCTTTGATATCAAATGTCCGATTGTAAGTGTTTGGTTGCTCATGTACTGCATCTAATCTTCCCATGTCCTTCCACTGAGATGGAAGGCAGAAGGTGACAGTGTTCTTTAAAGTTAGAATGGTAAATTGATATTTAATGAAAATAAAAGCATTATTCTAGGTTTCCTTTTCAACTTCTTAGCGGTATTTAAGACACAAGTAATGACTGCTGGTGTTCTTGATGACAACTTGTCTATCTCCTCACCAAATAGCTCAAAGCTGAATAGCATCTGTCACTTTACATATCATTCACCCGTTTTTTCCAGGTCTTGAAACTGGTTTATCATCCCTAATACCCATTTGATATCAGTACACTTGCTTATTTCGCTACAGACTGGATCATTTATGTGGGTAATGAAGAGGAAAGGACCCACCTCCAAGCCCTGAGGTACACCACTTGTGACTTTTCTCCAACCAGAGGATGTCTCACTGATGGAAATTCTTTGTTTTCTGTTACATAGCCAGACTTTCAAGTTCTGTCCATTCTGCTAATGCATCTTTTACAACTAGACAAGATACAGATGCTTTCAAGTTATCTGAGCTAAGATGCACTTAGAATATTCGCTTAAGAGCCTTCAAGTTTACAGCACCAAGGCTTCAAATAAGTCTTCCAAAAGATAGAATAGTATAGAAACGCCGTATGATTCTTTGAATTTCTCTACATAAACGCGTATGTGTCAAATAAAAAGGCGGGTCCTGTCGGGAATATTACAAAGTGGAACCAGATAAATAAATCTAAACGTAAGATGAGGTACGGTAAGCAACCTGTAGAATACCTTCTGGCAATGCAGGTGGTGTGCCGTATGTCTTTCATCATATGTACCGTACTTTAAATGTCGGTTGGTCAAGTATGATCTTCCATAACGAAATCCATGAAGGTAGCCTAAATTTAGCTTGTTTGTTTCCCTATGCTGTCTGCTAAAATGGATTCTAGTATCTTCAATAGAACTAAAGTCTGGCTAAAGGCCTATACTTTCCTGGCTGGCTATACGACCTTTTTGAATTCTGGCGCAACATTTTGCAGTTTCAAATCCTTCACTGATTGGCTTTCGTCCAAGAATGCTTTGCAGATATCGCGGACGTGAGGAGTATTTTTCCTTGTACTTCCTCAATCATTCGCGGTTAATATCCATTTGGACGTTGGGACTTAACTTCTTATATTCATTTTACTTTCTCTCCTGTTATTTCTATTTTCCAAAATGGCACATTTCTCAGGTATATTATTGGGACAGCTGAATCTCAGAGGTGTCCTTTTCGGTGTACACACTAGTAAAGTATTCGTTTTAATAAATATGAAATACCTGCATCACTACTATTTTCATCTTTATCTTTAAAAGGTCCCGTGGCACTCTTGATAGGCTTTTTTACTTCATACATTTGCAAAATATGCCTGCGGATTTTCTTTGGCTGTAGTTGCAATCCTTTCGTGTTCTCACTTGCCTATCTAATCAACAGGTCAACCTTCGTTAGTCTCCCTTTGTTTTTGGGCTTGTGTTTGTCTCTTGTGACAGTTGTAGCTGAACATTTAGCTGCTTTCTGTCTGCCACTGATTCCTGTGGTAACATTTCTCCTAAACATCTTGGCTATTTTACTAAACTTTGCATTATTTTTATTTGCTAGAGAGAGAGAGAGAGAGAGAGAGAGAGAGAGAGAGAGAGAGAGAGAGAGAGAGAGAGAGAAAACTGGGTGGTGGTGGTTGCGAAGAGACTTCAGAGTATAACCATATCCAGAATAGAATATTTTCCAGTCGTTTACATTTCACCGGAGCCATCGGTAGATTACTTTCGGCAAAAGAAATAGAAAGTGAAAGAAAAAGGGTTAAATTTCATGACAACCAAATCCTGGCCAGTGATTGTTCCGTGGGTATTGTCAGCTTAGTCTATTTCTCTATGAATAACTTAAAAGTTATCCACTTTAAACAAGAACAGCTATACCTCAGGCACATGCACAGAGAGAGAGAGAGAGAGAGAGAGTTTATGTTTGAATGTTAGTAATTTCACAATTTATCTTCAGTTTACTTTAATCATACACGATATGTAAAGCTCATTTTGCACTGACACATTCTGAAGCGTGTCGCATATAATGATACAATTATGATGAACTGACAGAACAAATCCATATTATCATCCTAACCCAGTTCAAACATAGAGGCGGGACGTAATATAAAAAATGATAACTTCAAACCATATGATTCACATAAGAGAAAGGCTGCTGTTGAAGAGTGAACAGAGCCATAACTAATTTTCATTTTAAAAAGCGAAACGTGGAGATAATTACAGTTCCTCTTTCTGCCTCCTTCACTAAAATCTCATTTGTTTTAATATGTGACTCATTCATCCATTTAGCCTGCATGGAACATTTTCAGCGACTGTGCACATTTCATGACGGTGCGGAAAGGTAGCGTCTGACAAAAATCTGTTTTACACGCAGATGTACATTATATATATATATATATATATATATATATATATATATATATATATACATATACTGTATATACAGTGTATATATATTATATATATAATGTATATACTTATACATGTCCATATATATATTATATATGTGTATATGTGTGTGTTTGTTAATGCCCCAAAACAGTTATATTCCAATTTTGCCTTCGCTAATAAAGTTATCATAGTCATATTCTATGGAGTTGAATGTAGTTTAATTCTACCTTGTGAGGACGTTACAAAAAGACTTTAAAATAAGCTGGTCTTAGAAATGAGAAGATACAATGGCTGTGACAGGGAGTGTGAGGCTACATGAGAGAGAGAGAGAGAGAGAGAGAGAGAGAGAGAGAGAGAGAGAGAGAGAGAGAGAGAGAGAGAGAACACTGGGGTAAACCAAGGTAATGACCAGATGCTTTGATAACTCGTCATGATCATAAGACTTAAATGGTGCCAAATCTGCGTGTGACGACATGATTCGACCAGTAAACCTTCAGGTGAAAATTTAAATACTTGGACAAAATTAACAAAAAAAGCTTATAATTATTCTAACGTCTCGGAATATTTACATTATTAACACTAGGGACAAGATAATGAAATAATAACACCCATAAACCGTCATAGTATTTAAAAGTCTTAGGTTTAATACAAATAATGAGTAATGTTTTTTTCAACAACTTGAACCATTAATTACCGTAAAAGGTAATCCATATGTGGCAAGCAAGTCACAGTATCAGTAAATCTATTGGAAAAGTCTAATGTACTGGCAAAGTCAACATCTAGTAAAATATAAGGACCTTTAAAACAGACCAAAACATTTTATTATGCAATAATGAAAGAAACCTGTAGTTTTCATATATGCCAAAGGATCCTAAAGCACAAGAGTTTATTGCAAAAACGGAATGAACTATAGAAATGAGGTTTCAGTTTTGATTTTCATAACATGCGTTATGAACACCAAAACGAATAAACCTCAAATGGAAAAGGAAAGAAAAAGGCTCCTGTTAGCCTGCAAAAGTAACTGAGTGCCCTTGCTTCCTTTGTAAGAAGTGAATTGGTAACGGTGAAGTGAAGGTTGACATTACAGAAAAGATTTGTTACAGAAAGCAAGAGGGGGAGATTTTGCGTAGGTCTGAAAGTTCAGAGGCAGAGGAAAGATTAAGAATATGGGCTGGATGGTTGAAATGATATGGCGCATGAATTAGGCATTGAGTAACTTGCTCTGTTACCTAAGTAGCAGAAAATGTTAGGCTATCATTACCTATTGCATCTGCAGGACAAGAGCAGATCCAATCAGCACTGTGTAAGTTATCAATGGAATTTATTTTTACTCTCACTCTGAGCTAAATGCACATTTTCCAGTAAAAAGTTGAAACTGGTTCCAGTTTAATAAAAAAAATTCTTACTATATTTTCTGGATGGAACATTATTTTAGCTTGCAAGTGTGTGTGTGTGTGTGTGTGTGTATATATATATATATATATATATATATATATATGTATATATATATATATATATATTTAATGTATATATATGTTTGTGTGTAATGGAATATAAAATCTAGGCCAAAGGCCAAGCGCTGGGAACTAGTAGGTCATTCAGCACTGAAAGGGATATTGAGAAAAGGTTGTAATGATGAAACAGGAGGAAAGCCTCGCAGTTACACTAGGAGGCAATTGTTAGGAGAGGGTGAAAAAGAAGAGGGAAGAAAGAGAATATGAAGGGTACAGCACAAGGTATGGAATGGGTAACAGCTAGGGACCGAGGGGACGCGTGACGCTACAAAGAAACCTAAGTAATGCCCACAGTGCATTGCGCGAGGTGCAATGATGGCGCTACCCCACTACGGAGTTATATTTATGTGTGTGTATATATATATATATATATATATATATATATATATATATAATTATTCACACGTGAATAAGCCTAACAAGGGCTGGTGTTCGCGAGCACGATGTTAACCATTCCGAAAGATTTCCAGGTGATCACGCCTAATGATGGAAAATTTCGGAATTCAGTAATAGAATAAAATTCTGTTATACGGTGATCCGACTGACACGACAAATGGAGATTAGTTTAAATCTCCAGAATTAATAAACCTTAATGTTAAAATTGTCGTTCATGAAAGAACATATGGTATTTTATGTCTTAAACATCGGTTTTTATAGCACTTCATGCTACACACATTTTCAAATACGTTACATAAAGTATACAACATAAAAGAACCTCATACCCTTCCTTACAGCTCAGCTTCATATGATAAGCCATAGGCTGAATGCAATGGGTCTGTTGAGAACGTGCTTGCCAAGTTGACGGCTATTTACCCGTTCTCATAGAATATACAACTAATAACTGCAATTTAAAAGAGTGAAGTATGTACCTTTCCTTTACGCCTTACCGACAGTCTATTATTAAATGTAAAATGCTCTTTGTGAGAACATGAAATGGTGAAGGACTATATGGTTCCTGCAATCTCATAAGTTGATAAAATACATGTACTGTAGGCTGCAAATTGCATACCGGCAAAATCGTTTTAAGAAGTTGAAGACGTTGATGGCATTACTTTTTTTTTTTCTTATGTAGTGAAAAGCGTCAGCTTCCGTAAGGAACGTCCACTAGTGTTAAGTTCTGACCAATTTCTTTTGGGAAAGAAATGCTGCCATAAGCTATCGGTCTAAACACGGTAGCACCCAAGCTGTAGCCATTTATCTAGACCAATAATGAATAACAACTTTGATCCAATGGGTCACGCAGTTGAAGAATTGGGCGAAAATGAAAACAGCTTTCATGATAAAAAGCCATTTTCATTTTCACCCACTGTTTCAACCACGTGGCCCACTGGATCAAAGTTCCTATTCATTATCGGTTTAGATAAATGACTCTATTGTGGCTGCTAGCAAGCTTAGACCGATAACCTTTGGCAGCATTTCTTTCCCAAATGAAATTGGTCAGAACTTAACACTAGCGGATATTCCCAGCGAAAGCTGATGATTTTCACAATATTAAAAATTAATGCCATCACTACCATTCAAGAAATAAAGGCCCCAATACCTTTTAGTACCATGATTTCTTTAGACTGAGTTGAGCTAATTATTCAATATACGAATTCGTTTAACTAACGGCGTATATACGACTTTCATTAAACCATTTACCCAAACTTACTTTACAATAAACTACACACGATAACTACAGTCTACATCGTCGTATTTGGCTCTTCAAATTGTTCTTTGGTCTATGACGAGACCGGACTTATTCCCCAATATAAGGTGTAACCTATAGGAAAAAAATAAGCCACTTACTTAATAACCACAGAGAGAAAAACATGTAAGAAGGTACGTTCATCCGGGCGCAGGCTGCCCGGATGATGGTTGCGCTCAGTGACCCACACGGCTCACTTCGGTGCTAAACGTTAATACGGTTTACTGGCGCCTCTTAGAATTCACATTGTTTTTGTTAATTTTATAGTTATTATTTCTTCACAAACTTACATATAAAATACAAACTGAACATAGGAAAATGAAAACCAAAAGAAAGGGTATTTAAGAAAATAAAACGAACTTTACTTTTATTTCATTTAACACTCCCTTATTACTGCCCTAATGCTTTTAAATGTTTATCAAAAATTACTGAAATTTTTTTTTCAATTTTTACTACCTTTACTTTGCAATGTTTGTCATCCTTTTGAGCTTAATATTTTCAATCTAAAAAAAATTCTACATAAAAAAATAACTGATTTGTATAGCCTCCGGAACACCAATATTTTTGTCCTTGAAAATATCCAGACGAGTGGATACTGCCATGACTTCCGCCTTCAAGTTTTGATTAACTCTTCCATATATTGCAGATCTTTTTGAAATAATACAGAAGGTCTGTATAAGATTTTCCTCTGCATATGAGATCTAATCTTCACTTGTTCCATCTATATCAGCTATGAATCCTCCCAAATAACCTAAAGACGGGTAGTTTGCAGTTTACGTTGATGCCACGTAACGCCGTTTGTCCCGTCCGCCAAGGTATCCGCCAAGGTAAGTAGTTCCACACGAAACGCCATGTTCTCTATCTTTCGGGGGGGGGGTTGCCCCCCGGATAGGTAAGGGCACGCCGCACTAGGTTAGGTTAGGTTGGTTAGTTATGGTTTCGTCATTTTAGTACCGATTTCGTATGTTGGTATTCCTCCGCGACCAGAAAACTGGCAGACGACACCCGCGTCAACGTAAACTGCAGGCGCTCCCCTAAAGACTTATTTTCTATCGCAGTCTCAGGCTCTCCTTATTAATTTCCTGAATATTTTCTATATATAGACGTTTCATAGATATATATATATATATATATATATATATATATATATATATATATATATATATATATATATATAAATATATATATATATATATATATATATATGTGTGTGTGTGTGTGTGTGTGTGTGTGTGTGTGTGTGTGTGTGTACTTTATCATTTTGACATTCCTTACGCTAAAAATTGCAAAAGGCCTGTTCTTATGAATGAAAAAAAAAATGGAGTATATTTCCTCTCTCTCTCATAATCTTCCCCTTTCTTTACCAATCAAATAACCGGCTATTTCATACACATGCAAAGAATTCTAATAAAATTTTGCCCTCTCGGCTCTCACTCGCTTTCGTGTTGATTAGCATTTTCTCTTGTAGTTATTCTCAACAAGCATAGGTCTAAGCCTAATTCCAATTTTCTCAATCTTAACCACTGAACATGGTTTATTTGCATTAGGAATCGAATGGAAGATATTACATACTGTATATGCTCTTTAATTTCTACAATTATCCTTACAAACCTAAGGTTCATTCAGTTATGCAAAAAGCTCAGTCTCTCTCTCTCTCTCTTTCTCTCCCTCGCTCTCAAATATCTGTCCCCTTCCTTTGCCCGACAAATAATGGGCCCATTTCATGTACATGAAATAAATTTCAATAAAATGTTCGTGTCTCCCACTCTCGTGTTGACTATATCCCCTAAGCAGTTACTCTTAACTACACATAGGTCTAGGCCTAATTTTAATCTTATCACTCTTAACCAGTCAAATATAGTTTATTTGCATTAGGAATCAAGCGGAAGATATATTTATGCACACTGATTGATGGAAGTATTCATATAAGCCTATAGTCAATATATTTACCACAATTTTAAACGTAACAAGTAGACTAAACCAAACTAGAGTCAAGAAGTTAAATACCTGAATCATCAGTTGCACTATCATGCAGAGGTAAACGCTGGTTCAGTATGGATATCATCCTTCAGTTTTCTTGCATTTTCAGTGCAGTAGTTAAGCAATTCATGTCTGAGCTTTCTTGCATAATCGCTTTATTGAAAATGAACCGAACACACTCTTGCGTTTTGGTTTTATATGGTCACTTCTGCAGATTTGTTCACCCACTTCCTACACATTTCGGGCTCTTTAGGGAAACGGTAAGCGGTAACCTTTTCACTTCTAACATTGTCCCTTTCTGTGGTAATGCATCCATAAACAGCATATCACATAAAACAAATTCCAAAAACCTCAAGCACATATCACCACTGGCATGCGCCCAACGACCTGCTGATCTTGGATTTAAAATAATTGCTTTGATATAACGGGCAGAAATGTCTAGCTATAGTATAACCGTTCGTCACAAATCGTCATTACGTAAAACCAGCACAACTCGAATTACCAATACAAAACGTTGTTAACGATACTGTTGCTAGGTTCAGTATCAGCCAATCAGATTCGTCGTCTAAACGAGACACGGAGGTAAACCAAGACCAGGGTAAACTCTGGGGAAGACGTTGTGAGCTTAGCATTCAATGTTATCGTTTCCGCGTGTTTTGGATTTGGTTTTGTGAAATTTGAGTGATACAAGTTAAAATAAAGCCTTTAAGAGCACCGCCTGGCAATAATGAAGAAGATACCGAGGAACAGATACAGTAGGCTTACTTACCAAACGGTCTTTGAGGTGGTGGAGTAGCGATTTGACTGCCATGTTGTCAAGGTAGGCACCAGATGAGTGACAATAAGTAGAACGTTTTCCATCTAACCCCGTTTTTCAGTCTTCCTGGGTCGTTATATTGTGATCCGAGATTCAAATTACTTTAATGTAAGCTATTGACAACGCCAGAAAACTGTATTAATGAATCTTGCAGAGAACTATTAGACGTAACTGAAAGGGAATGCCGTTATGTTGTTGGTTGGTTTGTCTGCCTAACCTAGCCTAAATTAAAATCGGGTGTATTAGCGGACGTCTTTTAGTTGATCTAATTTTGAGGTTTTGTATATTGTTAATTTGAGTGCTAAGGGACTGTCAAGTTACAGATTTTTCCGGATTAAGGTCATTTTAATCTAATACGCCAATTTCCCCTGTCAAGGAAGTGACGATCACAAAATATTATACGTTTGCACTCGATTTTATGTTTGCACGTGTGTAGAGGGCCCCTTGGCAGAGTTATTGAGTGCATGACTCATGTTTGCTAGGGTTGTGGTTCATGCCTGGGCTACCACCGATCTACCCAGCTATAAGGGCGTACAAGCGTCTGTTAGGCTAAGAAAGAGCAGTGAGGTGATCAGCCGATACCTAAAAGGCCGCCGCAAACGTTCAGTTATGTCTGCTCAGTTATGCCTGCACAGGCAGACTGTGCACTGTGCAGGCATAACTGCGCAGGTTAGTGGTGGCCTTAACACGTGATGAGGCTGCATCTTTCTGGTGCCTTACATCCAGCTGGGGAAAAGGCATTATTATATAACTATTTTTTATATTTTTGCAAGTATATTCAGTATATGTATATTTACATACATATATACACATCCATGTATATATATATATATATTGTGTAAATATGTGTATATGGATATATATACATATTTGTATATGTAAGTGTAATTGTTGTTTTTGCATAACATACCTACATTATATATATATATAATTATATATATATATATATATATATATATATATATATATATATGTGTGTGTGTGTGTGTATGATATATGTATTTATTATAACCATGTTCTCCCAGTTTCTCGATTTATTCTCACATTCTGGATACGTTTGTCACTACAAAGCCCAAGGTGCAAATGAAAAACTAAATGAAGAAATTCTTGCCTCTGTAGTGGGATTCGAACCTGCACCTGGATTATCAGAACGATGTGATATTCCCCAGACAATTGGACAGATGCATGTATGTATGAGCAGGATTAGACTTACACCAGTCTTCATGGTCCGATGGTTAACGTCACCTCGTCCTGAAGGCCCCGGTGTGGGTTCGAATCCTGCTAAGGACATCTTAAGGTCTTCATTTGCTTCATTATTATCTTAGGCTTTGTAGTGACACATGCAACCAGGAAGGGTAAAGAAATCGAAACATTAAGGGGATATTGTGGATATTAAAATTTCATTCGTGTATATTATATATATATTGTATATAGATAGATAGATAGATAAAAGTTCACACATATATATGTGTGAGCAGTAGAGTCTATACATACTGTACATACGTACGATCCTACCTTGGCTTGTTATCTACGCGCTACCTTCTCTGGGGTTCTAGTACTAAACATGGCGGAAGCTCCTTGGGTCGCCGTGTTTAGTATTAGCCCCTCTGGGATCAAAGTATTATATAAACCCATTTTTTTTTCTGTATTGTGCGGTCGACAAATTATATTAATAAACGATATCTTCGTGCGGCCGTTTACTTTACATTTACCATAAGGTGTTTAGTACTAGCACCTCGGAGTAGGTGACGCTAGATAACAAGCCAAAATAGCACCGTATGTATGTTTGTATTTATAGACTCTACTGGTCACACACAGACACACACACACACACACACACACACACACACACACACACACACATATATATATATATATATATATATATATATATATATATATATATATATAATGAACTTTTATCTTATTTACGCGTGGCACTTTTTATAATTAAACATTGAACCACAAATATTGTGATATCCAATTCACTATGCTTTGGGAATAACCTACAAGCAAGGGTAATTATAATTGATAAAAGCTGCTACACCAGGTGGCCATAGACGCTGTTCATTGTTGTTTCTAAACCAAGCCATGGTTTAAGTTTGTATCTGAATTGTTTCAAAATTCCACAACTTTTTATGACGAAAGCGAAAGAAACTCCTACATTCAGAAAATTTATATTTTCTGAAACTTGGAATTTGTATGTTTAGGATCGATCTTTAGTGGCCAGTCACAAACGAGCTGTGTACATATGGGAAAGAAATTCTTACAAATTTGTTCACTTAAGTCATATGGGCGTAGGTAGCATAAGGGTCAAAACTGTCGTAACGAGGACATTAGTCGAGCACATTGTAATGCTGGACACCATAACGCTGTGCCGGGTTGCAGAAGTGGTTGTGTCCACGGCGGTTTTCTAGAGGCATTTGGCTAGAGTCGAAGAGAGTGAAAACCACCGTTATCAGTGATTAATAAATGAATACCTCTCCGTAGCTATCACGTATATGTATGTATGTATGTATGTATATATACATATGTAACGTATATTTTGAAAGCATTTTTCGCTTCTAAGAGCTAATACTATAAGAGTCAGCCATCTGGTGGACTGCAAAAGGCAGCCACCCCACACGCGACTTACCCACATCATATCGAAGTTTGTGTTGTTACGACGGAAGATTTGAGCGGGAAATGAGAAACCTGGATTATTAAGTAGTTCTGAGTGGCGAGTGTTGTCCAGATAATGGGCCACATAACACAGGCAAAGAACGATAACCCTACGCATTGTTTAGTGGAATATGTTTTATTTTCTCGGAAATTAGCTGAAACAAATGTGTAGTTTTTAATTATATGAACGTGTAGTGTTTCTAAATAGAATGCACGATCATTATCCTCAGATTAATTATAACGTTTGCTTTCTTACACTACTTAAAATGAAAACAGAAATTTTAAGAGCCAGTCATTTTTCTTAACGAGAAGAAAATGGGTCAGGCTTAATTACTTATTTTTCACGATTGCCCCATACAAAAATGGGAATAAAAGCACGTTAAAAGAAGAAGAAGAAGAAGAGGTGACGTTGTGCTAAATCTGCCGGAAACATACACTTCACTGTGACGTAGTGAACAGCCATTTTATCAGCTGATTGCCAGTATAAAGTGAAATGTGTGGTGGTAAACATTATCACTGCAATTAAAAAAAAAAAAATGAAAGGCATGGTGTCACTACGGCTCTAACCTGATGGGTCACAAGCCTACCCTAACAGTATTGAGTAACAACGATTTAAGCTAAGTATCCTAACCTTCCTTTTACGTTTTTAAATAATATATATATATATATATATATATATATATATATATATATATATATATATATATATATATATATGTATATATATATAAAACATGTTTCCAAACATATTTCCAGAAGCTAGTAATTTTATTTGCTTTTTATGCATGGAATTTTCTTTTGTCAAAAAAAGAATCACGCATCTGTAACTTCGAGGCAATCACGTGATGATAAAGAGTTAGCAAAGCAAGAAACGTGGTTCACTGCAGAGAATGCCTGACCATGTTTGCTCGTGTATTGGAAACTGATAAAAATTCGACTTCATTTTAATGAATTACTAGATCCTAGATATTTGCGAACCCTTTAGAAACAATACGTTAAGTTCTGAATCCAAGTCATGTTTTATAGGCAATGGTCGTAGTTGACCAAGAACACACTTGCCATTATTTTGGCTGAAGATTATTAAAGGGAATTAATTATAATAAAAAATAAATATTAGTGAACATAATACCTCAAACACTGAAATACATTTCTGTCTTATGTGAACAAAAAGTTTAGTATCCTTTGAAGAAATATTGAATTAAAATTAAAATATCCAAGTAATTATGTTCAATGCTATTCCTTACCCAAAGCAACCGTTTGTTATAAACTGAAACACGGCGTGCACGTAAAAGAATTCATTATCATTTGCTTTCTAGAAAATTTTGGTAAATTTACATCCATGAAATAATGCAAATTAAAAAAAAAAAAAAAAACACGTTTACCTCCTTTTTGTGCCTTAGCACTGTTGATCCACAGTTCCTATTTCATCCCGTAGTTTTGTTACTTTGGAAAATTATGTAATAATTTTTTGACTGGAAAATTACATAATAATTTTTTGACCCAACTGCATTTGCCGAAGTGTTATGGCTTTTGGTCATTTCTCTTATTCTCCGCAGGGGGTTAGTACCGTCAATGCACCTCATGCGGTACACTGTAGGCATTACTTAAGGTTCTTTGCAGCGTGCCTTCGGCCCTCAGCAGCAACCCCTTTCGTTCCTTTTACTCCGCCTCCGTTCATATTTCTTTCTTCCATCTTACTTTCCACCCTCTCCTAACAATTGATTCCTAGTGCAACTGCGAGGTTTTCTTCCTGTTACACCTTTCAAACCCTTTTCGTCAATTTCCTGTTTCAGTGCTGAATGACCTCATAGGTCCCAGTGCTTGGCCTTCTGCCTAAATTATATATATATATATATATATATTATATATATATATATATATATATATATTACTGTCAAAATCCCCAGTTTTAAATTATCTTTATGTTGAGCGTGCTAGACATCAGACCCACTTCCTTGGTGCCAATGCAGGATCTTAATGTGCGCTCCTCTAACTAGTGGGTCTAGATATTTCATTCATCACCATGAAAACTGAAAATCAAGATATGCTTAAGCTAATGGTAATACATTTATTGATTATAACCAATATTTTAGCGAAAAGTGCACTTGTAAAAATGAAGTCTTTGGAGTCAGTATGGCAGTTTGGAAGTTGTACCCTTAGTAGTACATAAATAGAATATATACTCTTGCCTAGCCTTGAATATTTGATATTGAACGTGAAAAGTAGTATAATGACTATGTAGACATCGATAGCCGACTAGTTCATATATAATCAGTAAACGCCATGAGAAAGACAAGAGATAGCAGTAAAATGTTTTGATGCTATTCATAGGATTCATTTTGACATAACCTAACCAGACCAAGGGCCCAGCTTTTTAATTAACTGGTAGGGCTTAGTACCCCGAGCCTTTATGTACACTAAGCAAACTGTAGGCTGCAGTTAGTATTTGAACTGAGAATAATGTATCATGAAACAAAATTGGTATTTTATAAACTTAGGCCATACCCTTCTTTAGGTAGCAAGTTTAGTGCATTACTGTAGTCTAATTTGGCATAATTGACATGTCCTCATGCTGAAAAAGATATTTTTGGCCGTCGTGCTAGCCTAGTTATTTATAACTGCTGTGCTTGGTTTTCCTTTGATTATTCTAATAGAACATGAGTGGTAAATGTGCAAACAATAACGGGAACCAGATCTCTCTGGAATAACCCAAACCTTTGCTGCTTATTCTGTTTTGATAGTAGTCTCTACCCAGCCCATCTTGGAATGACATTTCATTATTAAGTTAGACAAGGATGGATGGTTTCTTAAGAACCCATGCCAAAGCCCCTCTCTGCAATTGTAGAGCTAGCCTACTCTTGAAGGCTATTAATGCAGAATCTTTGCTGAAAACGCCATTCAGCAGAGATGTAAAAGTAAAATAGTTCCATTTATTTAGTCAGTTGTTAATATTCTGGCGCGTTATGTTTTGACTGTTAAAATTTTCACGTCATTATTATGTATTCTCAGGATTTATGAACATCAGAAAAAACATCCGCAGCAAAATGTTTTCATGTTATTCACAGGATGCACCGTAACTTGACCTAACCTAACCAAGGGCCCAGCTTTTAACTTAACTGGTAGGGCTTAGTACCCCGAGTCTTTATGTAGCCTAAAAATTATGCCAGTAGTATTTACAAGGATACATCCTAACCTAACCTTCACTAGCCTAATCCGGGGAGCGGCTCTGGCACCTTCCTTGTTTCTGCTTAACGCTTACCTTGAGCTTTTAAGGAAGGATTTGTGCCACTGGTCAATTCGAATAACTGAGTAAGGTTCTTTTCACGTACACTAAGCAAGCAGTAGGCTGCAGTTAGTATTTGAACTGAGAATAATGCATCACGAAGCAAAATTGGTATTTTATAAACTTGGGCCATACACATCTTTAGGTAGGAAGTTAAGTGCATTAGTGTAGGCAAATTTAGCATAATTGACATATCCTCATGCTGAAAAAGATATTTTGGCCGTCTTGCCTAGCCTAGTTGTTTATAACTGCTGTACTTGGTCTTCCTTTGATTATTCTAAAATAGAATATGAGAGGTAAATGTGTACAAACAATGATGGGAACCAGATCTTTCTGGAATAGCCCAAACCTTAGCTCATCCTGTTTTCATATTACTCTATACCTAGCCCATCTTGGAATGACATTTCATTATTAAGTTAGACAAGGATGGATGGTTTCTTGAGAACCCATGCTAAAGCCCATCCCTACAAAAGTAGGTAGCCTACTCTTGAAGGCTGTTAACGCAGAATCTTTACCGAAAATTCCAGTCAGCAGAGATGTAAAAGTAAAATAGTTCTATCTATTTAGTCTGTTATTAACATTTGGGTGCGTTAGGTGTTGATCATTATGTATTCTGTGAAAATTTTCGCGTCATCATTATGTGTTCTCAGGATTTATAATCAAATCTATTCTGTACATCTAGTTTTTTGTCATGTCTGTCTGTTAATTTTTCATCAGTGGTGTTGCCCGACACACCATTGCCTGAAATGAAAAATAAATGGAGAACGAGAATGCAATCTTAAATATTTCCACAGATTCGTTATTATGCAGCATTTCATAAAAGTCACGGGATTTCAACTAGTTTTTGGCATAATACCATTAGCTATAGTGTGTGTGCCGTTAGTAAGAATGTTACCTACTTATTTGTTTAAATTCATACATTGCCATTACGCTTTGTATTTTCACAGGATCCCGTCATCAGACCAAATTTTTTGCATTTTAGTTCCAGTTCAGTTGAAAGATTTATTCAAATAAGATTTTTTTTATTTCATTGGATTGTTTTAAAACATTTGTTTCTGCCAGGTTTTTTCAATTGTTAACGAATATACGTTCCTGTATGCTTGACTTTATTTCTTTTTCTGTAAAAAAAATTAATAATAAAACTCATCCTTTGAAAATCCGTGAGGTACATTTTTCCTACCACAGAGAAATTATGGATAAAGCTTTTGGAGATGGTTATGGATTTAATGGCTATAACTGTTCTTGAGTTTTAAACTTTTTGATACCCAGAGGAAAGAAGTCTAAAAAAATTAGAGAAAATTGAATATAGATTTGCATATACTGTATATATATATATATATATATATATATATATATATATATATATATGTGTTTATATCTATGAATATGTATATATAAATAACTGTGTTTAAATCTGACCGGTTTCAGTTTATGATATATATAAATAATATATATATATATAAATATATATATATATATATATATATATATATATATATATATATATATATATATATATATATATATATATATATATATATATAAAACGTTTGTGTAGACTATGAAAATGTTTTCTTTGACATACACAGTTTAAAAAAGGAGAAGTATTGTAATATTTTTATTGGCTTCAGTTTTCTAAACAGTCTTTCGGGTTTCATATTGAAGTTGATCGGAAGGTTTAGAGCAAGACGTAACCTAATTTATTACCCGCTATGAAGTTTAGGATATACGCTCATTTTTCTTGTGTAGCATTTGCAGTTCTACCAAGCAGAACTGAGGAGTGGGGGTTTATTTATCCAGAACCCCGTTACGGTTTTGGCTGTCGGTGCACCTCACGCGGTGCACTGTTCAGCATTACTTGAGGTCATTTGCAGCGTCCATTCGGCCTCAAGCTGCAGCCCCTTTTCATTCCTTTCACTGTACCTACGTTCATATTCTGTGTGCCACTTTGGCTTGTTATCTACGTGTCACCTCCCAGGTGCTAGTACTAAACATGGCGGAAGCTCAATGGGACGCGGTGTTTAGTACTAGCCCCTCGGCGATCAAAGATATCGTTTATTAATATAATTTGTCGACCACACAATATGAAAATGGGTGTATATAATACTTTGATTCCCGAAGGGCGAGTACTATACACGGTGTCTTCCGCCATGTTTAGTACTAGCACCTCGGAGGTGACGCGTGGTTAACAAACCAAAGTAGCGCCAATTTTCTCTTTCTTCCATCTTACTTTCCACCCTCTCCTAACATTTGCTTCATAGTGCAACTGCGAGATTTTCCACCTGTTCCGTATATAAAACCTCTTCACGCTCAATTTCCTTTACAACGCTGATTGATCTCATAGGTCTCAGCTTTTGGTCCTTGGCCTAAGTTTTATATGCCATTCGTATTTATTTACAATACAAAAGGTACGGTGTCGTAAGTTAATTCATCGTGAATTTTCGTGGCCAGTTGCAGAACAAGTATGATATACATCAGACACAGCCAAACAAGCGCTATAGTCAACATTTTTATTCCACTGGGACGTTTCGGCTTTAACACACTAAGTCATTGTTGACCTAAAATAGAGGCAAAACACCAGAACATAAAACTTTATACTAGTAAAATACAAAACCAAAGAACGGTCACACTCGAGAATAATTTTTTATAAACTACGTTACTATAAAAAAACACTACTCAGAAAAGAAAACATAGTGACTTAAAACTAATACAATTCAGTGAATTACAATAGCCAATAAAACTAAGAAAAAATGAAGACAAAAAACACCCAATAAAACACAGAACTAAGAAACAGTAAAAAAGACAAACAAACACGAAAAGAAAAATTGCACAATAGATAAATTAACCCAATGACTGAAAAGCGAGATCGGATCAGTAGATTATAGACAACGGAAAGGAAGACTGATCTTGGTTGAGTTGTGGCTTAAGTTTGTGAATATATATAGATTCTAAAATCCTTAAATCAGACAGCACGAGACACTGCCAGCATGCAGGGATCAGTGACAGGACAGGTAGAGAGAGACTTAGCAGTCAAGCAGCAGTCTTATTCCATCCGTGAACATTGCAGCAGATGCAACCAGGCAAGACTTAGTATAAGGGATTTTAAAATTGTCGATTCTTGTTCAGTATTGTCTGATTTAAGGATTTTAGATGCTATATATATTCACAGACTTAAGCCACAACTCACCCAAGATCAGTCTTCCTTTCCGTTGTTTATAATCTACTGATTTTCTATCCCCTCTCGCTTTCCAGTCATTGGGCTAATTTATCTATTGTGTAATTTTTCTTTTCGTGTTTGTTTGTCTTTTTTACTGTTTCTTAGTTCTGTGTTTTATTTGACTTTTTTTCGTTTTGTCTTTAGTGTGTTTTTCTTAGTTTTATTGACTATTGTAATTCACTGAATTGTATTAGTTTTAAGTCACTATGTTTTCTTTTCTGAGTAGTGTTTTTTTTATGGTAACGCAGTATATAAAAAATTATTCTCGAGTGCGACCGTTCTTTGATTTTGTATTTTACTAGTATAAAGTTTTATGTTTTGGTGCTTTGCCTCTATTTTAGGTCGCAAATGGCTTAGTGTGTTAAAGCCGAAACGTCCCAGTGGAATAAAAATGTTGACTATAGCGCCTGTTTGGCTGTTCCTGATGAGGATCAGATTCCATAGGAATCAATCTCTAGCAGAAGTATGATATATAGATGCTGGAGAGTGCTGCTGTTTAATAATTTAACAATGTTGATTGAATGTCATTATTTGCCGGCATTATAAAACCTCTTTCTTGTTTAGAATATCTGTGCTTTTCTCTAGGTAAAATGGACTGAAGGGACAGCAAACTTGTTTTCTTTGAATCAGTCCATTATGTGAGAGGGGCCTGCCATCCTCATTTTAGCAAAAAAATT
>NC_089767.1:10380149-10387649 GCF_040412425.1 Macrobrachium rosenbergii
TGGTAAATCAAGGAGGAAGGCTTGTATGTCACCCTGTTACAAAGTATCTTAAGTGCCACGGTTGGCTTTGTATGGAAGAAATTATTGAGGGCAAGCATAAGTAGAACTACTTGCGTAGAGGGCTAGTGCCGTCAGTGGATTGTTTGGTTTCTTTTGAGAAACTTGGAATAACCCTAGATTAAGTAATGAACGATGAGGTTTTCAAGGTGACAAATCGTGAAATCATTATTATTGTGAACCGTGTAGGTTCATTATCATATATATGTATATCCAATTATTCATTTTCGACATATTGCACTGAAACAGAAGCTTGAGGCAGGCAGTTTTGTTCGTTTAAATGTAAGCACATTTTTTTTACTCTGCTAATACAGAACTTGGGTGTCATTTGCAGAGATTTTCATTATTTAGTTAATCGCTGGTACAGTGGTTAGTGTCTTGAATGCCACTCGGATGTCATGAGTTCGCGCCTCTCCCAGGCCGATGAAAAATCACTGGTCCTGTATTATGATCAGTTACTGCCGTGGTGTGGGGTCTGTGGTGGGAGGTTGAAACCAACATATACTTTGGAAAAAATTAAGTATACCGAAGGATTAGGCTTATTTTACGTGGCTAAGAACCAATTGGTTACCTAGCAACGGGACCTATAGCTTATTGTGGAATCCGAACCACATTATACCAAGAAATGAATTTCTATCACCAGAAATAAAATCCTATAATTCTTCACTGGCCGGCCGGAGACTCGAACTCGGGCCTAGCAGAGTGCTAGTCGAGAACTCTGCCGACTCGTCCAACGAGGAACTAGAATTTCAAGTCAGTGGCCCCGTGGGCATGTTCCATACGAACATGTTTCATCTACTGAATAAAATAAAAACAAAAAGATAAATCCTTTTAGAACGGCTGTTTTTCAGTCCGACTAAGCGTTCGGTACTTTTTCTGTGTTTTTCGTTATTTAACGACACTTATTTTTCATGGTATATTTCGATATCTGAAGTTCGGTATTTATTTTATACTTACTCCCTATATATTTAAGTTGAGTGTTTTTCGTTATTCGTGTTTTTAGCATTTAGCAATATTTTATCAAATATTTGTTTCGCGTACCTTCATGTCACAGGGCGGCTTCACGATACTCAGGTCATACACAATTTGTGTAACGGAGTGAATGGCGCTGAAAGCTTTAATTCGTTGCCTTTTGCTCCGTTTTCTCTCTCTCTCTCTCTCTCTCTCTCTCTCTCTCTCTCTCTCTCTCTCTCTCTCTCTCTCTGATGTGTTGATTATATTTCCACAAGGTTGGAGATATCTACTGCTTTTCTGGTGTTATTCACCGCATGGGGCATTTGTGAGTGTATATAGCTGATATAAGTTTGTAACACTTCATGTTAAAGATAGTGTCTTGAGAAAGAGAGATGGAAAAAAGATGAAAAATATGAGAGGGCTCTGATAAAGCGTTCTCTTTGTTGTCGTACTGTGAATGGATTGAGCTTTGGTAAGCATACTCATTTATTGGACGAACGCAACTGTTGCAGTAAAAGAAACGCTCATCCGTGCGGTTTCTATACCGGTGGTATAAAATTCTTCCTTAGACGCGGTGCCATTTTTAATCCTTGGATGATATATATAGCAAGGCGACATGTCAGTGTGATCTGAAGAGGTCAGTTGAGCGTTTGCTATCTTAGTCTTCATGATGCTGCATCTTTTATAAGTTGACGTTGTTATCAGACTCTCCAGTGAAAATTCTGTACAAGGAAAATCAGAATTTTGTTTGCAGTATGCAAACTGACTTTTTTTTTTTTAATCAGAAAGTGAACTTTAACTTATAGACGATATACATGTGTATTTTGTAGAATTTTAGACCATCGGTTCTAACCTCTTCCACTCCATAAAGTCAACGGATACCTAATCTCCTGCACCAACCCTGTTCCCAAAACTTCTGAATTGTATTCTTTTCGTTGACAGGGCAACAGCTGGGGTGGTGAAAAGACACTTCAGAGGTTGGTAAAATTTGATATTATATACTGCTAATAAAACTAAAAAAATGAAAGCGAATGTTGGCAGGCGCATCAAGCTTAAAAGGATGTACTAAATCTAGCAAAATGGAGCAATGGATGTGAAAATGATTGATAACTGAATAGAATTTGATTTATATATGCATTTCAGTGGTGCAACAGAATGGAATTTTATTTATATACGCATTTCAGTGGTATAAGTAACAGATGATGGAATGAGAAAGATGAGAGGCGAATTACAGAACATGTAAAGCTTTACTAACTTTTTGACCACGTCATTGCTTCACAGTATTAAACCCTTTTAACTAAGCGTACTCCACATATACTGTGCGAACAAATTATGCCTTCAACGTTTTTCATTCCAGCACATTCAATTTCCAGGCTTCTATAAAAGAAAAGGTCAACAATATCCTGTTTCCTCTTTTGCTTTACATGCTCTGTCATTCGCCTCTCCTCTTTCTCATTCTTCCATCATCTGTTACTTCCACTACTGAAATGCATATATAAATCAAATTCCATTCTGTTATCAATGATTTTCACATCCATTGCTCCATTTTGCTAGATTTAATATATCCTTTTAAGCTTGATGCGCCTGCCAACATTCGCTTTCACTTTTTTAGTTTTATTAGCAGTATAAAATATCAGACTTTTACCAATCTCTGAAGTGTCTTTTCACGACCCCAACTGTTGCCCTGTCATCTGCAGACATTGTCCACTCCATAAGCCCCATTTCCTCAATTACATGCAAACACTTCTATCCATTTCCTGATTTTAACGATCATTTCATGATACAATGGTAAATATCCAGGATCACCTAACTCGTCCTTGTAAGCGACGCAGTTGCACCAGTTCAGTCATTCTCTCATCTACGTGTCACACAAACTTCGCTTTTTGCCTGCCATATCATGCTTCTCCAACATCGCCACGTTGCGTTTATATCAGTTTTATCATAATCTTTCTGGAGGTTCATGCTTGCCACGTGATTTTTTCCCTTTAAAGCTTCTCGTACAACTGTTTCATAACAAATACTTACGGATGCTGTTCTGTATGTATTAGCCTATTATCTGACGTTGTCTTAAAACCTTACCGCAAAACTATGCATACTAAGTAATAATATACTTCTGTTATTGGTGTTACCATCATTATCCCCTTTTTCCTGTACATAAAATAGTAATTATTTCTCTCGAGCATTCCCCTGAGATCTTTTCTTCATCAAGTAATACCTTCTATATTCTGCCAAGTCACTCATGTAAACTATTACTGCCATACTGCAGCATGGAATTTATAGACCCACCAACACTTGGAACCTCTCCATTGCTCAACCTTTCAATGAATTCATATAACTCCTCTCAAATTTACATCATTTAGGCCTACCTCTCTTTTACTAACCCCATTCACCTCTTTGAACTCACGGGTCTTCATTACATTTCGAGCTCTTTCTAGCGAACTGAAGCTTACATTTTAGTTAAAATTTGACATCAGTCAGTAATCCTTTCTCCGTCTAATATCATTTAATCCCTTTTATACATACTCTGTCGTTACCTTTGTTTTTCTTGGATATATGAGGCATACTATTAAGCAAGTTTTGTCAATCTTACGGTGTTTTAAAATAGCATCATCTACATATTCAGAATCTTTCAAGTATAAATCTTTATTCCAATGTAAACCTTCGCTTCCATATCCGACCATAAAATTTATGAGGACAAACAACAGAAGTGAAATCATATTTCTTGTAGCACCCCAAATTCACTTGACAAGACTCAGTCAACATTGATTTGCATATAATTTATCCTGGGGTAATTTTGATTAACTGTACATATTTAAATGAAATACTTTAATGACGCAAGACCTTCCACCATGTTGGTTTGTTGAGCCTGCCAGATGCATTTTCGCAACCATCAGAAGGGTATTTTTCAATTCCATGCGCTACTTTTTTAAACCAGATTGTTAATCTTTTAAGCTTTTTTTTTTTTTTTTACTAATTTCTATCTCTAGCTATTGAGAATATGCGTGCAGGTGAAATGCCAGTATTGTTACCACATTCAGTGGGGTCACCTTTCTTTGGTACCTTAACTCCGACCTCCATTTCCCATTCACCATCTTTGTTTCCTCATACCGTAATTCTATAAGAACACCCTAGATAGTAAACGAGATGCCATCACAATGTCATCCAAGATAATTTCTGCAGTGATTACATCAGAACCTGGTGTTTTCATTCTCTCAAGTTTCTGTATTGCTGATTCCACTTCAAAAATTGTGAATTCATTTAAAAGCACATTCAGGCCTTTTTGTCAGCTTCTGGTATATCAATAAAGAATCCTCACAAATACTCTGCCCAGAGTTGTCATTGAGCCTTCCGTCCATTTGATAGATATTTTCCTCTTTTTTTTTTACCCACAAATTCATTAGTAATTCTGTAGAATACCTTAATACCAGTACAAGTATTTTCCATTTCACTTTTTCCCCCATGGCTGTTTCATTAATAATTCTGTGGGCTACCCTGACACCAGTGTCACTCCCTGAGTACATGGCATTATTAACATCATCAGCCTGTTTATTCAAAGATTCTCTCCTCTTTTCTTGATTGTTGCTTACCTTCACTATCTAGACTTGAGTACTTTGCAGATTCTACCTTCCGTTCTTATCCTCCCTGAAATTTGTTCACATGTACGATTGACTTTTTCGATTCTTTATTGTATCTCACGCCTCATCCAGAGTCCAGTATCTTTGTCTCGTTACCCAGTGTTTGAATACTACTTTTCCAGCAGAGTCATATCGATCCTTGATGTTAAACATTGTCTGCTCCCCCTCAGGTATGATAGAATTGCAAGTCTATTTCGACATTCAGTTGCGAAAGTCTTACTTTTCATCCTCAAGAAGCTTTACTGTATCAAACTTAGATACTCTGTCAACCTTTTTAGTTTTCTGTCTGTCCGTCCGCACTTTTTTCTGTCCGCCCTCAGATTTTAAAAACTACTGAGGCTAGAGGGCTGCAAATTGATATGTTGATCATCCACCTTCCAATCATCAAAACATACCAAATTACAGCCCTCTAGCCTCGGTAGTTTTTATTTTATTTAAAGTTGAACTTGGACATAATCGTGCTTCTGGCAATGATATAGGATAGGCCACGACCGGGCCGTGGTTAAAGTTTCATGGGCCGCGGCTCATACAGCATTATACCGAGACCACCGAAAGATAGATCTATTTTCGGTGGCCTTGATTATACGCTGTAGCGGCTGTACAGAAAATTCGATTGCAACGAAGAAACTTCGGCGTATTTTTTTACTTGTTTTGTTGCTTTTAATTTCTGCTTTGGTGTGGCAGTGACGAGTTGGTGATCACTGGTGACATCTGATTTTCTATAGGTCCAGAGTTTCCACAGTATCTTTTTCTCTCTCGGTTATAACTATGTGTCCTATTTAGTTTCTATATGCGCCATCTGCAGATGTCCGAGTGTGTTTACTGATGTCCTTTTGCTGGGAAAGAGTACCTCTTATCACCAAATTATTTGCAACATAAAAACTAATAAAATTGCACCCTATTATTGTTTGCAGTCTATCCCAGACCTTCCTTATTCATTACATCCTCCATCCTTTCGTTGCTCCTACCGGCATTTCCATTTATATCACCAATAAAAATGTTTCAAATATTTTAGTGGCATTTCATCCATAATATTCTGCAGTTCTACCAAAAATCCATCTCCTGTTTCTTCAGGAAGTTAAATTGCCGCTGCACACTACTATACCTATATTCCACTGTTTCAGTTTAAGTCTTGACGGCAATAATCAATTGTTTACTGCTCTTCAGTCACTCAATGAATTTTCTCCATTTCATGTGAAGATTATGCTTAATCCTTTCTTACCAGTTCTACCTGCTCATCTTGAATAAATATACGCATTACCCTCGTCCAGTCTTTCATTTCCCATTCCTTTGCATCTTGATTCACAAACTGCTAAGATGTCCAGTCCACATCTCCTGTCTTAATTTGCTCCCTATTTTATCTTTCCAGTTTGATCCAGGGTGCTTACTTTTCAGTCCTATTTTGAGTTTATCCATAACATTTGTAAGCCAGGAGATTTTCAACACACTCATTTCTAAATTGTGCCTATCCAGTTAAGTGGCAGAATCCATAGAGTATTCATTGAATTAATATACCAGAGGAGAGCCATGCACTTCCTTGTAGCAAGCAGTTCCTAGTTGACGAAGGCCAATGACTTATGCGGTTGCCTTTTAGTTTTTAGCCAAGGTCCACTGCCAAGCATCCAGCATTGAAGTTGAAGAGACAGCCCTCAGTACCTTAAACCTATACATCTTCCCACTGCCTGTGATTTTTGTGTGCCTCTTGAGCATGGCCACAGTTTTTCATTTTAGACTTAGTGTTTACCCAAAGAGGTCTCAACCTACAAGGCATCAGGTACTTGCACCGTGAGTTCAGGGCCATAATCCGAGTAATACCAACTAGGCCAGTTGGACCTGGTGCTCACTTAGGTGCAGAGAAGCAACTCCCTGGAATTATATACACATCCGAATTATCTCTCTCTCTCTCTCTCTCTTTCTCTCTCTCTCTCTCTCTCTCTCTCTCTCTCTCTCTCTCTCTCTCTCTCTCTCTCTCTCTCTCTCTCTCTCTCTCTCTCTCTCTATATATATATATATATATATATATATATATATATATATATATATATATATATATAAAATATATATATATAATATTATATATATATATATATATATATATATATAATTTGTCTTATACTTGCAAGACTATATTAAAAAATATTAAGCCACAAATATTGTTTAGTATCGAATTTAATATACTTTGGGAATAACTTATACCCAAGGGGAGATATAATTAATAAGTGGTTCTGTCCAGCGCAGAAGTGCCCATCAGTAAAGATTCCTCTTGGGTTTGTGTAGGTTATTCCCAAGGTATAGAGTTACTGCCCGATTCGATCACTAATCCGTAAGATGAGAATTGAAACATTTGTTCAATATTGATAAATATGGTTATTCTAACACCTCATAAAATGTATGTTATTTATACAAGGGACAAAATATTAAAGAAGTAACATCCACAAAAGGCCTTAGGCGTAATACAAATAATGAATGTTATTTTACTTCGACAGCTAGAGCAATTATTCGCCTTAAGTGGTAATCCAAACATGGTGAGCAAATCATCCTACCAGTGAATCTGCTGGAAAAGTCTCATTTCCCCGTAGAGTAAACAATTAGTAAAATAGAGGGCCTCAAAAAACAAACCAGAACATTATTTATGCAAATGGCAAAGAACTTTGGAGTTTTCCAACCTATCCTTGGATCCTAAAGCATAGGAATTTATTCCCCCAGTATCAGTTCTTTGCAGCGTCCCTTCGGCCCCTAGCAACCCCTTTCGTTCCTTTTACTGTACCTCCGTTCATATTCCCTTCCATCTTACTTTCCTCACCCTCCTCTAATAGTTGTTTCATAGTGCAACTGTGAGGTTTTCCTCCTCTTA
>NC_089767.1:10390149-10400149 GCF_040412425.1 Macrobrachium rosenbergii
GCATGCAAGCATTAATTAAAGTCTAATAAAGAAAGGGGTTTTAAGCTGGCGATGATATTGTGAGACTCGCAGGCCATTTACATCAGCAGGAAAAAAGGAAGAAAGAAATTACGAAAAAAAAAAGGCACCTTTGGCTAATCCTGGTGATGGGTCTTAGCTGCGTATTATCATAGTGCCAGTGTCATGTAAATTGTGGTATCAGTCTGTTTGCGCTCCATTGAGATAAAATCCCATGCAAAGAAATTTTCAGTTGCTTTTGCCAGTTTTCAGTCAGCGTTTTTTTAAAGCTACAAAAATTACTTTATAATGTCGTCGTCTTCTGAAAACTGAATAACATTCTTGACTCTCATTAGCCCCTTTCAATATTTAGAGTGTATTTTTGTTCGCGTGTTTGTGTGGTGTGGGTTTCGTTTTTACAGTTATTTCTGTTGAAGTTTTGTTGTTTTATGGCTGTTTGCCGTGGAAATTGTTTGTCTCATCCTGTTTATAAATGCTGTGTGGATTATAATAACTTTACCACGTGATTCGTTTATCACATACTGCCACACGTTTCCGCGTGAGTTTTTGCTTAATAAAGGGACGTTCAGGAACATAGTCCAGGTTATGTTAGTGATATTGTTGGGTTAGGTTGTTCCAGCGCTGAAATACTCGTCACACTTTTTTACTCGCTGTTACCAAATTCGTACTTTCTTATCCGCTTACATCACAGTGTCTTCAGATGAAGTTGCGAAAGGCCTGGAAATGTCACCACTTTTTTAGACATTATTTCTTAGCTGGATAAAAACTGGAGCAGCACCGCTGCCGGTCACCGCTTCTAGTTAAGGCGTGTTCAGGGTCTAGGTAGGCGTCCTAACCTGTTCCTGGAAGCACTCGTGAGGTCGAGTTTTACTCGAAGTTTATTATAGCCTTTAGCTGCTGCGGCCCTGGAGTTATTGGGATAATCCGGTACTGGGCAGATTTAGGAGGGTTTACGAACATGAAAAGGGATATACGAATAGACTGCCAGAATAGATATATGCAAATGCGCAAAATTAGTCATTTCTTGCCTCAAGTCTTGATTTATCGATTCGTTCAGAAGCAGTCGACACTTCCTTGTTAGGCATTTTACTATTTCCGTTTTTAGACCGTTGATTGGATTGTAGTTTCATATTAAATGCGTCCACGAGCGTCCGTACATGATGATTTGCTTTGACTGATGTTTACTGTCAAGAGAATTTTGCGAAGAACATGTCACGATATAGTTTCATAAGCGTTTGTTAAACGAAATTATTAATTCAGCTACTAAAAAAGAGAAACGTTAGCCATTTTATCAGGTATACATATTTATGTATATACGTATATATTTCTGATATATATATATGTATATATGTATGTATACATGACTATTTATCACATCACCGTGATTCATATACAATCAGAAAGCTACAAACGTCCTTTAATATCCAATTCACTCTACCTCGGAAATAATATATTTTCATATATGTTACCGAAGGGGGATTTAAGTTGATAATAAGTCCACCGTCCCGTGGGATCGAACCAGCGACGGACGAGGAATCAGGACTACAGTGACGCACTAACGAAATCGGCCGATTTCGTTGGTGCGTCACTGTAGTCCTGATTCCTCGTCCGTCGCTGGTTCGATCCCGATGGGACGGTGGACTTATTATCAACTTAAAATTCCCCTTCGGTGTACATATATGAAAATATATTATTTCCGAGGTAGAGAGAATTGATATTAAAGACGTTTGTAGCTTTCTGATTGTTGTATAATGTATATATATATATATATATATATATATAATATATATATATATATATATATATATATATATATATATATATATATATATATGAGAGTGTGTGTGCGTGTTGTTTTAGATTAAGCCAGCCATTTTAGTGTTCTTAACGCCTATAACTATTATATCGAAATGTCTAGTGCTTGAATATTTCAGGTGGATGGAAAGAGGACGTAAAACAGCATCTGGTTGATGAGGAAATATAATTTTTAACGAAGGAGAGCTAAATTATTAAAGATACAATTGCAGAATAGAAGAGAAGATCATTTACAGGAATACAGGATGATGGATAAAGGTAATCAAGAGGAAAATAAGAGTGAGAAAGAAGGCAAATAATAAAAAGCGCGAATAAGAATAAGAATTTATTCCAAAGGAAAGTAGTTGCAGAGGAAGAAGGTAATGAGCAAATGGACCTCATAGTAAAAGTGCAAATGGAAAGATGTTGTCTGAAGTAAATGCAGTGGTGGATTAGTTAGTGAACATCTTGAAAGCATTTTGACTGTGGGAGACAGAAAAGAGAACGAGTTGAATGACAGGAAAGTGGAAGGGATTAGTGGGAATCTGCCCAAGGAAGAAATAAGGAGAGCAATCAAGGGGTTCAAGAATAGAGAGACACCAGGAGTTCATGAGATTAAAAGTGAGATCCTTTGGTACAGTGATGAAATTGTGAGTGAGTGGCTGACCAGGGTGTGTAAGGTGTTTTGATGAGCAAAATGTTGGATTTGGTGAGAAGAGCTGTTCATTTGTATACTGGTATAATCGGCGAAGAGAGCGAAAATTGTAGGGACACAGCATTAATGAGTTACCAAGGAAGGTGTGATGATGGTTGAGATAATAAGACAGGATTGATGGGGGAAGAATTGTGCGGGTTTAGACAAGCAAGAGGATATGTGATTCAGTTGTTTTTTAACCATTTATGTGAAAAATTTGAAAGTAAAGGAAACACGTGATGTTGCATACTTTGACCCAGGGAAAGCGTATGATGCAATTAACAGAGGGACAATGTGGACGGTTTAGCTGCATTATAGAAGTTAAATTGTTGACATTGATAATGAGTTTATATGGTGAAGTCAAAACATTGAATAGAATATGAAACCTGGTTTGGTGAAATGTATCTGAAATGATGTGGCTGTGTAATACCTTTATGATGAAGTGACGCAGTATGTCGGAGAAAGAGCAGTGGACAGAGGTACAAAGTTGGGAGGTAAGAAAATGGACTATGAAATGGGTGTTGTTTGCAGACGGTAGAGTACTGATTGAGGGTGGGGAAGAGAAAGTGTAGAAACTCGCGAAAGACTTCAAATTCAAAATAAGTTTGAGAAAGGACAAGGTGTAGGGGAAAGGGAAAGCTGGAAGATGGGTCAATGAATGATAGTACGTATGGTAGGAGAATGGAAGCAGTTGCATTTGGAACTTCAGAAGTTCAAGCGAAAATGCAATGCATTACTACCCTAATACTATTCTTTTTGCATTTTAATACATTTTTATCTATTCATTAATTTTTTATTTTTTATTTTTTAATAAGTGGTATCTCTTCTTTCTCTATTTCCCTTTACTTCCTCTGCTTCTTCCTAATGAACACCATGTTCATTGGAAGCATGAACTTCAAGTCAGTGGCCCCTGTGGGGCTTGTTCCATATGAATAGGTTTCATGTACTTGATAATAATAATAATAATAATAATAATAATAATAATAATAATAATAATAATAATAATAATAATAATAATAGTATAGGCATTTGGGATTCAGTATAACAGGTGATAGTAAGACAATAGAAGTGAGCCATAAGACAGATGAAGTAGCGAAGGTAGCAGAGTGTGCAGATGATTTAGCTTTCTGGAAGCCAAAGTTGGTATAGGACTATTGAACCAATTCTCACATGACAGTGCAGCAAGGATATTGAATGCAAATGAAGGAAAATAGGTCCAAGATACTGAGATAAATTATTTGGTAGTATATTTAGCATTGGAAGAACTGAAATGATGAGAGATGTAGAGATCTGAAGCAGTGGTTCGAAGGTTAGCGCACGTGTCTACTTTCTGTCTTAAGGTGTATGCAAAGATGAATGGCGTGAATCTTAATTGCAAGGAACGTGCAGTGAAGGAAAAATATTGCTAATGATAGCTAATATTTGTTTTCAAAAATTATGTATAAAGAATCAACAATTGTATTTATGGAACCAGGAAAAGACATGGAAGAGAGGCGGTACCTGTTTTACCCTCTGGCGGAAAGTGCATAGTGTTGAAAGCCGCATGTGAAATTTAATAATAATCAATAATCATAATCATCATCATCATCATCATCATCATCATCATCATCATCTTTATTGCGGCTCAGGGCCATATACATGAAAGATACAAATACAATACACACAATCTAGATACATAAGGTAACATTAGAAAAATAATTATCGGCAGTATCCATACAGTTGCTGAAGAAGTAGAAAAAATAGAATTCACAATAATGGCAATGACAGTAATTATATGGAGAATAATAGAAAAAAATTTAAAAATAACAATAAAAAATACAGATTGCAGACGATTAATTTAAATCTGGGGTCCTTAGGTGGTTACAGAAGTCAAGTCCAGAAGGCTAAATACGAATATTGAAAATTGCAAAACTCTACAATGATATTAAACACAGTAATAACAGGAAGTAAGAATAGCAAAAATAGCAAGGAACGTAGAAATATAATAATAATAATAATAATAATAATAATAATAATAATAATAATAATAATAATGACAGATTCTGGAGATGGCACTTCATAATTGCAAAAACAGAGAATAAGGCATTTAAGGAACAAACGCCTCATTGTTCCATCATTCCCACAATTTAGATCTTCTTCTTGCCTCACTGCTCAGGATGCTTTTTATGAGCGAATTGCTGCTGTTTCTCAGTCGGGTGATCAGACTGGACATTGTTCGCCTCACAATGATTTTCAAGTTATCCAGGCGGTTTTCTATGAACATCTGCGTGGCGGAGTGATAGTCAGGTGTGTTTGTGAGGCGTCTCAGAATGTCATTGTGAACAACAGTGATACGTCTCATGGTTTCTCCGGTATATTTCGTCCAAAGGGAACACCCATATATACTGTACTGTAGCAGTACGAGCGGAAGAGCAGCAGTTTAGTTTCTCGGTGACAGAAGGCAAACCTCCTTGCAATCATGTTGCCAGTTGCACATAGTTTACGACGCCTCTGTTCTATGTCTGCCGTATCTTTTAGGTCGTCCGTGATAATGTGTCCCAAATACGGAAATTCATGCACGAATTCCAGACGATGATTTCCGAGGAAAATTAGTGGCTCTGCAATATGCTTAAGCGATCTCGGGAGCAGCGACGTACACTGGGTCTTGGTTTCGTTGTATAGGATATCAAATTCCTCTGCATATTGGCGGCAGGTGTCGATGAGTCGTTGGAGACCTTGCACTGATAGGGAGATCAGAACCATATCATCAGCGTAACGGAGGTTGTTTATTGTTGTTTCGTTGACAGTGCATCCGATTGGGGGTGAGTTTAGTTTGACATTCAGGGCATCTGTGTACGTGTTAAACAGGTATGGAGAGAGAATGCCCCTTTGCCGGAGCCCGTTTAGGGAGCCGAAGGTGTACGACAGTACGTTACCCCATTTGACACAGAATTGCTGTGTGGAGAACCAACAACATAAAATGCCAATTAGATGTAGAGGTGTGACTGGTTTGTGCAGCTTCAGGAAGAGCTTCAGGTAGTTTACTCTGTCAAATGCTTTTCTCACATCTACAAAACACTGGAAAATAGGAGAGGCTGATGATAGGTAACAGTTCAGCAATTCTTTCAGGATGTAGATGCAGGTGTCGGTTGAGTGGTTTGCGTTAAAGCTGAACTGGTTGTCAGTAGTTTGTAGAAAGGGGAGAAGTCTCACTAGAAGAACGGATTCCAGTATCGTCTACGCAATTGTAGTAATTGCAATCGGGCGATAATTGCCAGGGTCAGCTGCATCCTTTAGCTTGTTTTTTTATTAATGGTAATGAGTGAACTAAGAGTAGGGAGTCTGGGAGAAACTTGTGAATTATGCACGCATTGAACAGAGTAGCTAGCAAAATGTAAATTGTCGGATGGCAGAATTTGAAAGCTTCAGCAGGCAGACCATCGCAGCCAGCGATTTATTATTAGGTAGGTTGTTTATGGCCTCGCTGATGTTACCTGGCGTAATACGATCGGCGAAATGAAACTGAATATTATCAGTAAAGAGGTTATTTACATCCCTGCGGGAGTCTTGATCGTTTATGCAATTCTGGATAGTGCTGAAGTGATCGCCCCACATTCTTGCGATAGACTCGTCACCGACAGCTTCTCCTACTCTCTGTGATAGTTTTTTAGTTTTGGGATTTAGGGATTGAATGTCCTTCCCTCGGGCTACCATTTTGCCTCCATAGTAGAAACATTTCTCGTGAATGTGTATAAAGATCTTTAACCAATTCATTCCATCCAGGTACATTATGAGAGTTGCCTTGACGAGATCTAAAGGTATCCCTGCCGGAGGCAAGCATAGCAGAAATTATATTCGAATAGAATTCTTTCAGATCTCTCCTGTGATGATCGTTTCTACATTTTGGGTTAGTGCACAGTAAGGAGTCTGCCGGTTGGGCTATTGACCGCAGCCTGGTTTCCGTGAAGGATCTGGTTTTCTGTTGGTTTTTAAAATCCCAGTTAACAGTTGGTGGGCTATCAGTTAGGGGGCTCGTGGTAGGGAGGGATGGGGTACTGAATGACACCTGTAAGGGGATGTGATCATAGCCCATTGCAAGCTCGTAGCAAATGTTGCAGGTCACAATAGAGTCATGAGGTTGAGGGGACGTGCTGCAGTGGTCCGGCTAGGAGGTTGTAACTGTGACCGTTCTGTTCTGTACATAGGTATAGGAGGAGGGAGGGAGGAGCATTACATCGTTAATTCGGAGAGCGTGATTTTGACAGAAGCGAGTAAGTTCATTATAAAACTGTTTTGTGGGGTGAGAATTAAGGTCCCCAATTATACAAATATGATCAGCGGTAGAGTCGTGAATAATGCAGTGTAACTCACCTAGGATCATGCAATACTGATCAAAATTATCGTTCTTTTCCCAGGGCATATAAACATTAATTATGAGGATCTTAGAGTCCCTTACTGTCACTTGAAGCCCCAGCAATTTATCACTCCTATAAGTCAACACATTCACCATATTGTCTAGTGATTTGTGCCACAGGAAAGAAAGGCCCCCTTTCGGGGGACCAGCTACGATGTGATCTGTAACTTGCATCGATGAGGTCGAGAAAGCCCTGAAGTCTTCATGCGCTGAATTGCAGATGGCAAGGTCATGAAGCCAGAGGAGCATTTCTTGCAATGCAATGATGCCTTTGAAGTTTTTGCAGAACATGTTTAAGGGAGGAATGTTCCGCTTGAGGTCAAAAATATTCCAAGAGATTATATCTAGTGTATCCATAGCAGCTCACGAAGATGGGAAATGGATGAGTTGATCATTTGGGTGGAAGGGGGATTGGCCATCAGGGGTGGGCATTCACTCTGCTTGGGAGGATGGCTGGCACTTGTGGTAGAAGGCGAGTCTGCGCCTGAATCCCTACTTGGGGTGTCAGTAAGTTCCCCTGGGGGAGGTTGGTTCCGGATTAGGTTGTATCTTGAGACTTTTATGTTAGGACCGAAATGCTCACCTTTAAGAACATCAAGGTGGTGAAATAGGCAGGTAATCCTGTAGGCCACTTTACCTTTCATTTTGCATGGGAGTTCGTGGGAGATAAGAGGGTCGGAGCCTGTGAGAAACTTGACTCTCTCTACTATGGCGTCTAACTTCACTGATGACCGTAAATAGTGAATCACATGACATCTCCTCTCAGGTTTCAGGCGAGGTGATTCACGAATGCTGGGCTTCAGTTCAGCGGACACTCGAGATGTTCTTTTCTTTTTTCTACTTGTTTGTGTCTACCATCCCCCAGTCCCCTCATCAATCACATCTTCATCCACGATGGGGGTTGGGGGGGGGGAGATAGGGTTTGGAGGACTCACGAGGGCTGGTGATCGTCCACCGGAGGCACTGGGAAGGGAGGGGAGGTTGGGGGTTCGTCGGTCCTCTCCGATAGATCTACAGGTGATGTGGGCACTTCATCCGAGGGGGAGAGGGTAGTTCTCTCATGGGAGGGTATGGCCAACTCGACTTCACGTCGCACCCTCACTTCTCTCGTGTTGTTGGGAGGCAGGGAAGTGATAGATGCCTCATTCAAAGGAGTCTGGTGGCTTGCTGTGTGATTGTCTAATGATTCCTGCACTCCTTTGATCGGATCCCAGATCCGTGAAAGATTGTCATTTGTTTCCACAGTTTTAAGACTGTTGAGTGATTCCTGTAATCCTTTGATCACGTCCCAGATCTGTGAAAATTTGTCTTGTGCTTCCTCTATTTTTTCTGAAGTTTTGTCAGTTTTTTCTGAGAGGGATTTTGCTTTTAGAAAGGCATTCTCTGCCGTATGGTACACTGCAGGAAGGCTTAGATCAGCAGGCCCCTTTGGAGGCAGATTGTAAGGGTCATCGGCATAGATTTCCACCTAGCAGGTCCTTAGCCACTTAGTGATATATGATACTTTCTTGTGAGAGGATAGGCTTTTCAAGGGTCGCTTCTGGAGAATGGTATCTGGTATCAGGTCCTTGCATTTTGTAAATGCAGAGTTAATTTCCTCATCGGAGAAGGCTGCACTGACAGATTGTATGGTTGACTTGACATCTGCATGGTTCGATTGGTACTGGATAAAGTAAAGATAATTGTTCACGAGTACAGAACTTGTGCATGGGGCACAGGTATTGTTAGGTGCCAGGGTCACTGGCACGGCGATCTTTCTTCCCTTAATGCGTACTCTATTAAAGTAACAGATAGTCCTTTATGTAGCAGTTCTGACTTAGACATAATAAAAGACCAAACTCTGGGCTTTCATTCGATGGGCAATGTCATGTTATTTTGCATCTGTTTTAAATTTATTTAGTAGATTAATCGAGTGGTGCCTCAGATGACTTCATGAATAGGTGAGAAAAACCATTGAACCCTCAAAATCATTTCATGTTAGGCTTCTTGGAAACGACATCTCAGAGATTCTGCTTAACTTTATTAATATATATATATATAATATTCTGCTGTTCGCCCTCTCTGCATTATTTAGTAAAAAAATATAATTCTAACAAAGACAGGAAGCTCAGCGGGCACAGAGGTAGGCTGTGTGTTTTTCAAAAAATAACGTCTTTAGGAGGAATAGGTTAGCATTAGGGGCCTAACCCATAGGGAGGGTCATACTAAGTAACCTCTAGTGAAGGTGGTCTTAAGCTTCCTTTTGCCCTGTCCTATGCATTTGGCAATGTTTTGTCAAATTTTCAGACTGCCAGGGACATACAGGCATACTGACACGAAAAACAGCCCAGGCCTACAGCTTTAACCTGAGCCAAGTCAGAGAGAAAATTGCTATCACGGGAGTCACATGCATTGTGTGTAACTAATTCTTTGTGCTTGCCCTCTTACTGTTTCATTGGTACTAGTGAGGCAAAACAGGTATTTTCAAGACTTCTGATTGTCAATTGCATGCACAAGTAACCCACGTCAATCGTAAGTTTGAAATTTGCCAAATTTTCGTTGACTTGCTAGTATCTCTTCCCTGTATTTCCATTTACCTTTGTTTTCACCACTTCGCCACCATCTACGAGAACCTGGTATAACCATATTTCTTTTATGAAGTTTAGTGTAAGAATAATTAATATTGCCTAGTGACACTGTCAGCTATTCCCGTGCAGTAAGTAGGAATTAGGGAAAATTAAGTAAGTAAATTTTAGGCAGCCTTGTGTCTTGATCCCATTGTTCGGAAGAGAATTAGCCTTCAATAATACGAAACTGTGTGCTATATCTACCAGCATAGACATCAGTTGCGTTGTGTTATTACTTTACTTGAAGCAAGGGGAGAATTGACTGTGTCCGATGTGGGCGAAAGTTCATGTAATTTCCTCGCTGTCATCGCACATTCTTTCTTTGTCAGGACTAATTGGGAAGTAAGGGATGCGATGTAATCCATTTGTTGCAGAGTAATCCTTTATCCCATATATTGTATTCCCTGACTGGCGACCTTGTTCCATTAAGTAATTGTCTGTTTTTGAGGTTAACATTAGCTTTAATTGACAGGTTGTGTGTGCCATTAGCGATGC
>NC_089767.1:10407649-10410149 GCF_040412425.1 Macrobrachium rosenbergii
TAACCCATGCGGCCAGCAAGTGAGGTATAAATGGATATTGTCTCCCATATACAAATCGCCTGTCGAACTCAGGTGTTTGTATTAGAGACGATATCCACCCACCTCTGCCATGCTAACCGTGCAGTGCGTTTGTCACATGCAGCCATATTATGACTTTTTATCACATCACCATGATTCATATACAATCAGTAAGCTACAAACGTCCTTTAATATCAAATTCGCTCTACCTCAGAAATAATATATTTTCATATATGTTACCGAAGGGGAATTTTTAGTTGATAATAAGTTCGTCGTCCCATGGGCTCAAAACCAGCGAAGGACAAAAACTCAGGACTACAGTGGACGCTTAACCCATGCAGCCAGCAAGTGAGGTATAAGTGGATATCGTCTCCCTTATACAAATCGCCCATCGAACTCAGGTGTTTGTATTAGAGACGATATCCGCCCACCTCTGCCATGCTAACCGTGTAGTGCGTTTGTCGCACGCAGCCATATTATGACTTTTTATCACATCACCGTGATTCATATACAGTCAGTAAGCTACGAACGTCCTTTAATATCAAATTCGCTCTACCTCAGAAATAATATATTTTCATATATGTTACTGAAGGGGAATTTTTAGTTGATAATAAGTTCGTCGTCCCCTGGGCTCAAACCAGCGAAGGACAAGAACTCAGGACTACAGTGGACGCTTAACTCACACGGCCAGCAAGTGAGGTATAAGTGGATATTGTCTCCCATATACAAATCGCCCGTCGAACTCAGTTGTTTGTATTAGAGACAATATCCACCCACCTCTGCCATGCTAATCGTATAGTGCATTTGTTGCACGCAGCCATATTATGACGTTTATCACATCACCGTGATTCATATACAATCATTAAGCTACAAACGTCCTTTAATATCCAATTAAGCTCTACCTCGAAATAATATATTTTCATATATGTTACCGAAGGAATTTTAGTTGATAATAAGTTAGTCGTCCCATGGGCTCAAACCAGCGTTGGTTGACAGTGTCACTGTATTCAGTGGGTTCTTGTCCTTCGCTGCGGCCAGCAAGTGACGTATAAGTGGATTATCAACCATAAAAATCGCCGTCGAACTCATGTTTGAAAATATCCACCACCTTATGCTAACCGTGTAGAGCGTTTGTTGCATGCAGCCATATTATGACTTCTCATCAGATCACCATAATTCATATACACGATCATTAAGCTACAAATGTAAATATCAATAATATCTACCTCGGAAATAATATATTTTCACCACATGTTACGAAGTTTTAGTTGATAATAAGTTAGTCGTCCGTGGCTCAAACCAGCGTTGGTTAAGTGTTCACTGTACCTGAGTTCTTGTCCTTTGGTTCGAGCCACGGGAGACGATATCAACAAAAATCTTATACCATTGCTGGCCGCGCAAAGGACGTTTAAGCATCCACTGTAGTCCTGAGTTCTTGTCCTTCGCTGGTTCGGAGCCCACGGGACGACGAACTTATTATCAACTAAAATTCCTTCGGTAACATATATGAAAATATATTATTTCCGAGGTAGAGCGAATTGATTTCATTAAAGGACGTTTGTAGAAGTTACTGATTGTATATGAATCACGGTGATGTGATAATAAGTCATAATATGGCTGCGTGTGACAAACGCACTACACGGTTAGCATGGCAGAAGGTGGTGGATATCGTCTCTAATACAAACAACTGAGTTCGACAGGCGATTTGTATATGAGACGATATCCACTTATACCTCACTTGCTGGCCGCGTGGCGTCCACTGTAGTCCTGAGTTCTTGTCCTTCGCTGGTTCTTGCCCACGGGACGACGAACTTATTATCAACTAAAAATTCCTTCGATAACATATATGAAAATATATTATTTCTGAGTGTAGAAATTGAATATTAAGGACGTTTAGCTACACTATATATATATATATATATATATATATATATATATATATATATATATATATATATATATATATATATATATATATATATACAAGTTGCATTATCGTCGATTGTAACTTACTTTTTACTCATCACGTATTAAATATATTACCTGTTGCTTCTCTAAAACTAGTATTATAGATGGATGTGCTGATCTTACGTTTCTAAATGTCAAGAAAATGTTAGCACGAAAACCTCTGGAACAGTAATATATTCTTTAATGTAGATTAAGGACAAGTTTTGAAATAAACTTCTCAAAGTGTTACCGATTTCATGGTTTGCCATCATTCAAAAGCTGTATTTCTTCAAAGAATTTCTATTAACGTCTTCTTGTGTGTGCGTGCCTATTACCAGAAGTATTTCATTACTTATTGATGCCGTTGCTCTGAAGTTTTATAGATGCTAAAGATCTGCTACAACGTATAATGCAGCATTTCCTTATTTTTTGTAAATTACAATGCGGTTTATGTATGTGAAAGTTTATCTCTTGTTAATATGCCCCTATTGTTATTTTCTTCTTTCTGTTTTCTTTTTGTTGCACACACGAAGCT
>NC_089767.1:10412649-10422649 GCF_040412425.1 Macrobrachium rosenbergii
TAAACAGGACATAGGTGTAATTGTTATTTCGCCTATTTTCGCGCATTCATATTGTACCGCGATAACAAAAGCCTCGTAAAAGATTTATCCAAGTATTTCCATGAAGAGGCTAAAATAAATTTCCATTTATTTTAGCCTCTTCATGTATCTTATCTCCTACCATCCTTCCGTTTTTGCCACTCTCAGGGCTTTTTCATAGTTTTCACAGATGTGATTTTTCCAGTTCTATTCCGCTTTATCACTTAATCATGGTTTATGTCGACCAGTGACCTTGGAATGTTTCATATCCCTCTTAGTTTTCTGTAAAAGAAATCTATTGAGATGGTTGTGTCTGTCCGTCTGCACTTGTTCTCTCCGCCCTCAGATCTTAAAAACTACTGAGGCTAGAGGGCTGCAAATTGCTATGTTGATCATCCACCCTCCAATCATCAAACTTACCAAATTGCAGCCTTCTGGCCTCAGTAGTTTTTATTTTATTTAAGGTTAAATTTAGCCATAATCGTGCGTCTGGTACCGCTATAGGTGCCAACAACACAGGGCACCACCGGGCAGTGGCTGAAAGTTTCATGGGTCGCGGGTGAGTTTCATGGGCCGTGGCTGAGTTTCATACAGCATTATACGCTGTACAGAAAACTCTATTGCGCATTTTCTACTTGTTTATGTTACCTTTCCAGAGTTGGCTCTAGTGTTACTTGTATAGAGATGCTTTTCTTACATATTTTTGTAACATCTCTATCTCTCGCGACTGAGTGATCCCCTACCACTCTCTCTCTCTCTCTCTCTCTCTCTCTCTCTCTCTCTCTCTCTCTCTCTCTCTCTCTCTCTCTCTCGTGCAAATTTTGGCGTCCGGACGGAATATCATAAATATCCTTATTCATTTGCTTATGTTAAGGAAAGATCGAAAGCCTTGACACACAAGAATGGCGCGGTGTCGATGTGCCTCTATGCCTCAACAAACCCAGTTTTAAACTGGGCATAACTGAAAGTCACGTTGAATGTATTTCATGTACATTGAAATTATTATTGTCTGTGTCTTTGATGTATTTCAATATCCTCACCCTGATCACCATCGTTCCACTCTCAGGTAGTTCCTCGGCGGACGCAGCTAAACAATGTAAGGGTAATTTTAGTACAGTACATGTTACAGGTGAACTCAGATCTATCTGCATTATTAATATTAGAAACTTCAAATTATTTAACGAACGAAGGTTATGTCAGTTACTCAGTCATAATATGAAATTCAGTGGCAAGTTGTTCCTAATTCAAAGCTAATGTTACCTATTCACGGTCAGATTGTACTTTTTATTTGCTGCAAGTCCACCGCCATGATAGAATGAAATTACCATTTTCTCTTACAGCCTATTTCAATTAAGGTTCTGGAGGTCAGAATTTAGAACCCCCGTTTGCCCTTGGTCTGATGTATATTACTTTCAATATTCAGTCGAGGTCGAGCTTATTGGGTCCATAGGTTGTTGAGTCTGTGCTACTGACTTTTATGTTGACAGGTATGGGAAATGGAAACACCATATAACATTACGGGTCAGAAGGTTATACTGTGACATGTTCAGTGGAAGAGATTGGAAAGTCGTTCAGTGACAGGACCAGTAATCTGGTTGTTTCTGGTTGGTGAAAGATCAGAATCCTTTTGAAGATTTATCTTTATCAATGATAATCTTCAAAGTTCCTCCGAGTGTTAATGCCAACATATTTATGATAGCTCCAGTTCATCAGGGAAATTATGATATGTTTACCGTGAAACTGGTTAGAGCGTACCATTACTTTTTAGTGTGCCACTGGGTACTTAAGGCAAGAGCCAGCTGGGTTGGTTTTGAGTCGTGATATATCATAAGTCCGTACATTGTGGATTCCAGTCGTGTCGGCTGCAAGTCCTTTCGGCCCATAGTAACAGCGATTGCTTCACCACCCTAACTCAAACTAACGTTATTTACTTTAACTTTACCTAACCTTACATAGTTTACGAAATATTTGGTGGCGTAATGGAGGAAACACTATTCGTTGTTCGAAGTCATGAGCAAGATACTGATGAATATGGAATGCCAGAAGAAACGAACTCTTGGCGCCTAAAGTTTAGAGTCGTGATACAAATGGGATTTAGTGAACAGACTGCATTTTAAGCGTAGCTTCATGATACAAACTAGAATGGGAACAGAGTCGCCAAATTAGTGATATTAGCAAATGATCAGAATTCGATTTCAAACTAATCTTGTGTTCATCAAATTCAGACCTTATTAAGCAGACAGATTTATGCAAGAATATATATATATACTAACTAAAAGGTCGCCAAGTCTGTATTTGGAGATGAAATTAGTATTAGATATGGAGGCAGAATTTCGAAAGTAACATGAGGTTGGTATGGGAGAGTTGGATTAGTTAGAAAACTGAGATACAATACATTTCAGCATGTAATGTTAACGACAGTGTTAGATTACTGAAATTCCTTCCACATAACACGAACTAAACCCCATAGGGGGGTAGTGCCTTCAGTGCACCTCATGCGGTGCACTGTAGGCATTACTTAAGGTTCTTTGCAGCGTGCCTGCGGCCCCTGGCTGCAACCCCTTTCGTTCCTATTACTGTACCTCCTTTCTTATTCTCTTTATTCCATCTTACTTTCCACTCTCTCTTAACGATTGATTCACAGTGCACCTGCGAGGTTTTCCTCCTCTTACACTTTCAAACCTTTTACTGTCAATTTCCATTTCAGCGCTGAATAACCTCCTAGGTCCCAGTGCTTGGCCTTTGTCCTAAATTCTATATTCAATTCATAACACGAACTAAAAGACAGAAAACATGATCAAGACCCTATTCCTGTATTTGGGGGTGCTAAATAGGCAGTATTTAATAAGTAAACCCGTTTTCATTGTATTGTAAGTCAAAATTTGCTACGGAAACCAATTCCATTAGCAAAGGAAATTGGAGGTGATTGCAAAGCCTGGTGTTTAGTGAAGTCAGAGTTTTCTTAGAGTAATATCGGATGCGGATGATGACTGATTTTTAAGAAGGATTATTTACTCTTGCAAATAAACGTAGAATTCCATGAGTTGTCCCTTTTTTTTCAAAGAATTATGCGGATAAATAAATACGGAATTTACTAAATTTAGTAAACGGTAGTTAGATCAGGAATAGATTCAGATCCAGAATTTAGCAAGCAAACAAACTACCAGACTGTGTCTGCTACATTTCGAAGTTGCCAAGGTGAACATTTTTCATCACGTCCCTGGCAATGCTTGGCCCAGCGTCAATAATAAAGTGGCAAGACGTAGCAGTATTTTATATTCTGTGTCACAATAATGACAGATATTCTTTGTTTCCGATATATATATATATATATATATATATATATATATATATATATATATATATATATATATATATACATATATATATATATATATATATATATATATATATATATATATATATATATATTATATATATATATATATATATATATATATATATATATATATATATATATATATATATATATATAGTGTGTGTGTGTGTGCTCGTGCGCGTGCACTATTTGGACATATATTTTCTCTAATATAGTTTCTAGTGAAGTCAGTGGCATTGTTCACTTATACAGATGCTATTGAAGTCAGTGGCATTGTTCGCAGATACTATCCTCTTATCAAGAATTTGAATCAGTCTATACTTCTTTTTTCTCTTCTGGCAAGCTTCTCAGGAATAAGGAAAAATCATTAGGGATTCTTCCCATTTACTTGTTCTTTTTCTAGTCGACGGACTGTTTCTCCACCTCTCTCGCCAGCTTTATCAGGACTGGATTATAAACCGACATACACGGTGTCTATTTCTGTATACGGACATTTGAATTTCTAACATGGCGTCATTGGGATGCTGAATTTCTATTGGTCGTCTGGTCTCATTCTCTCACTAGCTGTCTGGGTGGCAGCATGGGCATTCTTGGAGCTCTGAAGATTGTGTCTTCTGCCGAGGCTTGCATCCAAGGGCATGGGCAATGGCATGATTCCCTTCTTTGGCCGATAATCTTGATTCACTTTGTTGTCGGTAATCATGTCCAGGTGTGCTCTGTTGTTCGTGTCTCCCTTTGGATTCTCACAGATGTCCTGTGGTTTCCTTGAAGAAGGAAGGATGAAGTCCTTGTTCCTATGTATATTTAATGCAGGCCACTGTTAATATATACTCACAGCTCCTGCTCTTTGCAATTGTAAAACTGGGCTTCTATGTGTTTTCTAATAATTCTGCTAGTGTCGGCTTACGCTCGTGGTCGTCTATGTAGTGTTGAAATATTGCCCCTTGGTTGCAGTGAACTTGCAAATGCTTACGTAGAGTAGTAGTGGTGCGACCTATATAGTGATTGATGAGGGCCTGACATGTCCCTTCATTACATTACATTTAAATTTGTGTACTACATTGGTCGACTCCCACGTCCCTCTACGGGGGCCATGGTATTTCGCATTATGAAGGTTTTGACTAGGTTTGGGCAGCAGTAGACATGTAAGGAAATCCTTTGGTTAGATTCGTAAGTGTCGTACCACTGTCCGTTATTCTCTTCATGGCCTTAACCTCATCCCTGAACTGGCTATGATATGCGGTTCTGTAATACAGTATGATGTTTTTCGGTGAGGTAGGCGTCGTCACTGGTGTGCTGGCATACACAGCCAGTGTTTTTGTATGGAACATTATATTAGATTGCTGTCGTATCCGTTATTCGTTAGGAGCTGCGTGATACGTGCAAGCTCTGTGTGGGTAGCTTTCCATGTGGAACAATGCATAATTGCATGTTTCACATACAAGGCTACCACAGAGCATTTGTACGTGTCAGGGTACTCCCCACGGGCATGAAAGTACCGACCCACATCAGTTGTCTTTTGGTACATGGTAGTATTTTACCTGTCTCCTCTCTTCTCTACATTGACATCTAAGAAGGGAAGTCAGCCTTCGACACCACGGTCAACAGTGAAGTTTAGGCTAGTGTTCCTCTTCAAGGCATACTGTAGGCAGGTGGCGTCTTCGCCAGTATTGATGGCATTGAAGATGCTGTCTGTATATCGTGCATATATCTCTGGTTTCAGATGGCAATCGAAGGTTCTTTCCTCGACATCTGCCATGTACATATTTGTAAATAAGGACGCCAAAGGGGGAGCCCTGTCAAAAGAGGTCATCCGTATGTGAGAAGAAGGGTGTCTCCTTGGTACAGATTTGGAGAAGTTGAAGGACATCTGGTGTGTCAAGGGGCATGGTATCCAAAAAAAAAAAAGTTGAGTATACCTTAGTTTTACCAGACCACTGAGCTGATTAACAGCTCTCCTAAGGCTGGCTCAAAGGATTAGACTTATTTTACGTGGTTAAGAACCAATTGATTACTTAGCAACGGGACCTACAGCTTATTGTGGAATCCGAACCACATTATAGAGTGAAATGAATTTCTGTCACCAGAAATAAATTCCTCTAACTCTTCATTAGCTGGCCGGAGACTCGAACTCGGGCCTAGTGAGTGTTAGCCCACAACTCTACCGACTCGCCCAACGAAGAGCTGGCATGGTATCCAAGTGATAGACTCTTCTTAAGATAATATTGATGGTTTCGTCCACCGTTACATTTGTGAATAGACTTTCTCTGTCCAGCAATGCGATGTTAGAGCTCGTAGATGTAGTATTCAAAATATCAATGAATTCTACTGGGGAAACCACTGAGTGCCCCCTAGGGATTAAGGAGTGAAGATCTTATTTGGGCTGTTGGCTATTTCATAAGTTAGAGAGTTAACTTGGGCAATTATAGAATGTGTTGCTGGCCTTATGGGTCTGTATGGTGCCATAACAGTACCTGGCCTGTCGTCTCCGATAATCGTAGACAGTTTTATTGCTCTATTATCAGGATTTATCTTCTTAATAATCGCACTTAGGTTTCTGTCAAGCTATCGGTAGGGTCATTTTATCATGATGTTCTTCACATTCCATGATGACGTAGACAGCGGTCTTGTCACTTTTTCTGACAATGATGTCCGGATGTTCTCGGAGCTGGCGGGTGGCTTCCTTCTGGTGAGGGGCAATGATCTTACTCCATAATTTCCCCATTGGCATCCCACTTCTCCGACGAGTTCCTACTGGATGGTACTACAGAGCATTACCTTTTCGTGGGTCGAGAGAGAGAGCAAGTTATTCATAAGGGTTTCAATTTCAATGTGCTTCTCTTCCTTGTGGGGCCTTTTAATGAAATGACAATTAAGGCCAAGGTTGAGAAGCTGTTTCTGTCCACCTGTGAGATCCATGCCAGCCAAGTTAATGTATCTATTGGAAGGCTCCTCATTTCTGACAGGGCCTCTATTCAACCAGATTAACTTCCAGGTGATATTGGTAGTGACCCATCTGATGTCGTTCTTGATCACTGTATCACACAAATCCTCCTCAAATTCTTCTCACATAGATTCCTTCTTGCCGGCAGCTGTATGTAGTCTCCCTTCAGCTTCCCAGAGTTGTCCTTGAAGAGCCCTTATTGATGACAAGCCATGGGATATACTGTATGCCTGGCCATGGCAGTGTATGCTATTTGGGCATATTTTCTCTTTTATGCAGTTTCTATTGAAGTCAGTGGCATTGTCCACAGATACTAATTCTTATCAAGACTTTGAATCAGTCTATATTTCTTATTTTTTCTCTTCTGGCAAACTTCTTAGGAATAAGGAAAAATCATTTGGTATTCTTCCCATTTACTTGTTCTTTTGCCAGTCAATGAACCATTTCCTCAACTCTCTTTAACGACTTCATCAGGACTGGATTATAAATCTACATACATGGTTTTTATTAATGCATGTGAACACTTGAATTTCAAACATGACATCACTGGGGTGCTGAATTTCTGTTGGTCAGTGGGTCTCATTCTCTCGCTGGCCATCTGGGCGGCAGCATGGATATTCTTGGTGCTCTATAGGACACGTCTTATCCTGAGGCTTTCATCCAAGGGTGTGAGCAAGGGTATGATTCCCATCTCTGGCCAATAATCTTGATTCACTTTGTTGTCAGTAGTCATGTCCAGGGGTGTTCTGTCACTTGTGTCTCCCTTTGGATTCTCACAGATGTCCCGTGGTTCCCTTGAAGAATGGAGGATGAAGAGATACCCAAATGCGATAATTAAGAGGATAAATTCTGATAATAGAGCTATGGAACTGCCTATGATTATCAGAGACTATGGGCCAGGGTATTGTTATCACACAGTCAAGACCCATAAGGCCAGCAACCCATTGTGCCCTATAATTGCCCAAATTAACTCTGAATAAAATTATCACTCCTTACATCCTTAGGAGCCACTCAGTGGTTTCCCTGGTAGAGTTCATTGATATTTTGAATACTATGTCTACGAGCTCTACCATCCCATTGCTGGATGTAGAAAGTCTATCCACGAACGTACCGGTGGACGAAACCATCGATTTTTTTTAAGGAGTCTATCACTCGGATGCCATGCCCCCTTGACATACCAGAAGATGTCCTTCAGCGTCTTCTCCAAATCTTTACCAGGGAGGCCCCCATCCTCTCACACTCTCACATAAGGGTGATCTCTTTTGACATGTAGATTGTGTCACCATGGGATCCCATTTTGGCGTCCTATTCGCCAATATGTACAAGGCAGATGTCAAGGAAAGATCCTTCAATTCCCATCTGAAACCAAAGATATAAGCACGATATATAGACGATATCTTCATTGCCATCAATACTGATGAAGAAGCCACCTGCCTACAGTATGCCATGAAGAAAAACAGTAGCATATACTTCACTGCTGAAAATGGTGTCAAATGCCGACTTCCCTTCTTGGAAGTAAATGTAGAGAAGAGAGGAGACAGGTAAAATACTACCGTGTACAAAAAGGCAACTAATGTGGGTCGGTACTTGATTGCCTGTGGGGAGTGCCCTGACACATGCAAATGCTCTGTGGTAGCCTTGTATGTGAAACATGCAATTACACATTGTTCCACGTGGAAAGCTACTCACACAGAGCTCGAACGTGTCTGGCAGCTCCTAACAAATAATGGATACAACAGCAATCTAATAGAATGTTACATACAAGAACACTGGATGTGTATGCCAGCACATCAGTGATGACGCCTACCTCACCAAGAAACATCATACTGTATTACGGAACCGCATATCACAGCCAGTTCAAGGATGAGGCTAAGGCCATGAAGAGAATAATTGACAGTGGTGTGACACCTAATGAATCTGACCAAATGATTTCCTTACATGTCCGCTGCCACCCAAACCTAGTCAGAACTCTCGTTATGCAAAATAGCACAACCTCCTGTAGAGAGACGTGGGAATTGACCAATGTAGTATACAAATTTAAATGTACCAAAGGGACATGTCAAGCCCTCAGCAATTACTACAACATTGGTTGCACCACTACCAATCTATGTAAGTGATTGCAAGCTCACTGCAACCAAGGTGCAATATTTCAACAGTTGGTAGACAACCACAAGTGTTAAGCCAACACTAGAAGGATTATTAGACAGCACAAAGATCATGCATACATAAGCTCGGTTCTACAGAGGCTGTGAGTTTAAATTAACAATGGCCGACAACAAAGTATCAAGATTATCATCCAGAGACAGGAATCATGTCCTTTCCCATGCCTTGGATGCAAGCCCTGTCATAAAATGCATCCTACGGAGCTCCAAGAGTGCCCATACTGCCGCTCAGATGGCCAGTAAGAGAATGAGACCTGCCAACCAATTGAAATTCAGCACCACAATGATGTCATGTTTGAAATTCAGATGTACACATGCAGTAACAAAAACTGTGTATGTCGGTTTATAATCCAGTCCTAATAAAACTGCTGAGAGAGGTGGGGAAGCGGTCCATCATTTAGAAAAATAACAAGTAAATGAAAGAATCCTGAATGATTTTCCCTTATTCCTGAGAAGCTTGTCAGAAGAGAGAGGAAAAAAATCATAGACTGATTAAAAATCTTGATAACATGATAGTATGCAAACAATGCCATATATATATATATATATATATATATATATATATATATATATATATATATATATATATATATATATATATATATATATATATATATATACAATCATGAAGCTACAAATGTCGTTGAAGCTACAAATGTCGTTAAATGGACGGGTACTGCTGAGTCTCGATCCTGCGACACAGATATGCATCCAACAACTCCAGTCGACGTTACCACTGAGCTATCAAGAGAGGTATAAGTTAATCCTGAGTCTGGTGTACTTTATTTACCCATCGAGAGCAGGGAAATTGTACTCAGCTTCGGCATTAACCCACCTCCACCATGATAGTTCTTTGGTACGTTTGGAACACACAGCTCTTTTTATGACATTTTTTATTGCACCGTGATTTATATACAATCATGAAGCTACAAATGTCGCTTAATATCAAATCCACGCTGCCTCGGGAATATCCCCGATGGGGAATTATCACCGAAGGGGAATTTTTATAAGTGATAAATGGACGGGCACTGTCGAGTCTCGATCCCGCGACACAGATAAGCATCTAGCAACTCCAGTCGACGTTACCACTGAGCTATCAAGAGAGGTATAAGTTAATCCCGAGTCTGGTGTACTTTATTTACCCATCAAGAGTGGGGAAATTGTACTCAGCTTCGGTATTAACCCACCTCCACCATGATAGTTCTTTAGTACGTTTGGAACACGCAGCTCTTTTTATGACATTTTTTATCACACCGTGATTTATATACAATCATTAAGCTACAAGTAATCGCAATATCAAATCCACGCTGCCTCAGGAATATCCCCGATGAAATTATCACCGAAGGAATTTTATAAGTGATAAATGGACGGGCACTGTCGAGTCTCAATCCCATGACACGGATACGCATCCAGAGAGGTATAAGGGTATAAGTTAATCCCGGGTAAATAAAGTGCACCAGACTTGGGATTAAATTATATCTCTATTGATAGCTCAGTGGTAACGTCGACTGGAGTTGCTGGATGCGTATCTGTGTC
>NC_089767.1:10427649-10447649 GCF_040412425.1 Macrobrachium rosenbergii
CCTTGGCGACACTCACTCAAGAAGGCAGAAGCTGCATGTTTTGGCAGAGCAGCGAGAAGTCCCTTCGTTGGGTAACAGGTGTGATGGACCTGTCTACTTTGGCAGGAGGATGACTCTTCACTTCTTCAGTAGCAGCAAGAGGATATTTCGACGATAAAAGATTTTAAGAATTCATCTTTCATGTTGAGTTTGGATGTGTTCCTGTTTTGACAGCTTATTGTTGTTTTCGATGGTTCAGGCGATTACGTCTGGTTATCTTTATCCTGGTTGGCGGTAAAAGACTGCCTCGAGAATTCTTTGGAATTCGTCAGTGTTTTTGTTTTATGCTGCTTTGGTGATATGTGTCACTGTTATTGTTATGCTGACTATTTTTGAGTTTCTTATTGATTTAATTGAACATGTGTTATTGTGGCTATTATAATGATTGCTTATTTCACTATATTATTATTATTTGGTGTGGAGCAAGTGAATGGCTCTGGAAATGATTTGCTGTTTGTATTTATATTTTGGATTTGATGTTCATTGATTTTTAATGCCTGCTGTTAAGCATTTGTTTTAATTTATAAATGTCCATTGTTCTGCCTGTTTACTAATGTAAATTATTTATTGATTCATTTATTTGGGTTTAAATGTGGTTATTTATGTTATTAATCATTTAGTGTCTTTTCCCCACCTAAAACCTGTACTCAATTATTAATATGTACATCTGTATATAATAAATTAGATTTAAGGTACTTTTGGCATTTGTTTTGCACCCTCCTCTGTGGTTTGTCCTGGGACCTCCTTCTATTCCTGTCCCATCGCTTAATGTTGAGCTATGGAACCTGTGGAAGCGTGGATGGTTCATGACAAATGCTGCTGCCTTCTTGGCTGAGTGTCGCCAAGGAACCGATCTGTCTACCACCCAAAACCTGACTGCTGCTGTCACTCACACCGTGACAGATGTAAACTCGCCATCCTGACGAAAACACTGGAGGGCAGGAGAGACAGGAAAACTACCTTGATAAGATCATTCCAACAAAGTAACGACCGAATCTGGCAGTATTGAAAACTTAAAAAAAAAAAAAATTTGTTATGAACCATCCATGGTTCGACAGGTTCCATAACTCAAAATTAAAGAGGTGGGACAGGAATAGCTGAAGGGACCAGGACAAACCACAGAGGAGGGTGCAGAACAAATGCCAAAAGTACCTTAAATCTAATTTATTAAATATAAATGTACATATTTACAACTGAGTACAGGTTTTAGGTTGCGAAAACACAATTAAATGATCATTAACATAAATAACCACTTTTAAACCCACATAAATAAATCATTAAATAATTTACATTAGTCAACAGACAGAACAATGAACATTTATAAACGAAAATAAATGCCTAACAGCAGCCGTCAAAAATCAATGAATATCAAATTCAAAATATAAATGCAAATAGCAAATCATTTCCAGAGCCATACACTTGCTCTACACCATTAAATAATAATATAATGAAATAAACAGTCATTATAATAGCAATAATAACACATGTTCAATTAAATCACTAAGAAACTCAAAAATAGTCAGCATAACAATAACAGTGACACATATCACCAAAGCAGCATAAAACAAAAACACTGACGAATTCTGAAGAATTTTTGAGGCAGTCTTTTACCACTAACCTGGATAAAGATAACCAGATGTAATTGGTTGAACCATCGAAAACAACAATTAGCTGTCAAAACAGGAACACATCCTCAACACAGATGAATTCACCGACTCTTCGAGACAGTCTTTTACCGTTGAAATATCCTCTTGCTGCTACTGAAGAAGTCAAAACACAGATGTAGAGGTCGTCATCCTCCCACTGAAGTAAACAGGTCCATCACACCTGTTACCCAACAATTTGACTTCCTGCTCCTCTATCAAAACACTGCTCCTGCCTTCTTGGCTGAGTTTCACCAAGGAAGCAATCTGTCTGCCACCCAAAACCCGACTGCTGCTGTCACTCACACCGTGACAGATGTAAACTCGTCATCCTGACGAAAACACTGGAGGGCAGGAGAAACAGGGAAACTACCCTAACAAGATCGTTCCAACAAAGTAAAAACCGAAACTGACATCTCCCAACCCAACAAAAAAATTTCAGAATAAAAATTGTTTTCTTAACACCACATCATAACATGCCTCCAAAAATGTCACCAATCCTGCCAATAAAAAAACAACCAAATCCTGGCAAGGTCACCATTTGTCATTAACCATCCACGGTTCCACAGGTCCCATAACTCAAAATTAAAGGAATGGGACTGGAATGGCCGGAGGAACCAGGACAAACCACAGAGGAGGGTGCAAAACAAATGCCAAAAGTACCTTAAATCCAATTTATTATATATAAATGTACATATTAGCAACTGAATACAGGTTTTAGTTGGTGAAAAGACACTAAATGATCATTAACATAACCACATTTAAACCCCAAACAATGAATCATTAAATAATTTACATTAGTCAACAGACAGAACAATAAACATTTATAAATGAAAATAAATGCATAACATCAGCCGTCAAAAATCAATGTATATCAAATTTACAATATAAATGCAAACAGCAAAAATTTCAGAGCCATACACTTGCTCTACACCATTAAATAATAATTATAAGAACAGCAATAACACATTTTCAATTAAATCAATAAGAAACTCAAAAATAGGCAGCATAACAATGACAGTGACATATCACCAAAGCAGCATAAAACAAAAACACTGACAAATTCCGAAGAGTTCTCGAGGCAGTCTTTTACCGCCAACAAGGACAAAGATAACCAAATGTAATCAGCTGAACCATCAAAAACAGCAGTTAGTTGTCAAAACAGGAACACAACCTCAACACAGATGAATTCGCTGACTCGTCTTTTACCGTTGAAATGTCCTCTTGCTGCTACTGAAGAATTCAAAACACAGACTCCTGCCGAAGTAAACAGGTCCACCACACCTGTTACCCAATAAAGTGACTTCCCGCTGCTCTATCAAAACAGGCTGCTGCTGTCTTCTTGACTGAGTGTTGCCAAGAACCGATCTGTCTATCACCCAAAACCTGACTGCTCCTGTCACTCAAACCATGACAGATGTAAACTTGTCTTCCTGATGAAAACACTGGAGAAACAGGGAAACTACCTTAACAAGATCATTCCAACAAAGTAACGACCGAACCTGACAAAATATATATATATATATATATATATATATATATATATATATATATATATATATATATATATATATATTTTACAAATTTCCCTGGGTTTATGTGATTTTTAGTGATTTTACAGGCCGGCAACAGAAACTTTATTTAATTGGCCTTGGAGTTCTGACTTGCATAAAGGGAAATCGTAAAAAAAAAAGAACATGGTATGATTTTAGGAGCTGAAGGCTCTACTTCAAAAGGAAATGTTACATAAACACTTAGGATAAATTAAGGAATTATATTTACAAAAGAAAGCATTAGAAGGGAAAATGGGAAATTGAATTGTTAAAGGGCTTGCAACGCCTGAAGATCCTCCTACTGGAGACTTGAGTAAGGGCAAGGCACAGTCCAAGATGAGTCCACTGTAAATAGGTTCCTCTGCAAGAGAGAATTACACATTACACGCCAGGAAAGGAAAATATAACACAGAATGTGACTCGAGTCTGCACTGAGGGTGCCAGGGACTTAAGGAATAACTGAACACTTTACACTGGAACAAGAAACACTGCAAAAGGCACTGAACAAACAACACAAGGATGAGAAACAATACTGGCACTCGGTAACACTTCAAAAGGGCAGACGGTCATGACTGAAATGTCTTTACTCGCACTTTACCTTAGGAGAAGCGAAGGATGACGAGGGACAATCACACACTTGACATCGTACTCAGGTTCCTGGGTAGGTCCTTTCGAGGATGACGGTAGTACTGGGTTCACGTAAGGAGCCTGGTGTGGACATCTGGGTGGGAGGGTGGAGGGTGACCTCTCAGCGTCTTGTATTGCTCGCCCGCGTGTATGACTAACTGCAACTGCTAACGGCCCAACTGCATCGTGACTGACTGCCCAACGACTACTCAATGACTACCTGGCCTTCTCTTTTTAAGTACTCTGCCGAGTGTCCTGACCGAGTGCAAAGATTGGTGACCGTGTGCAAAAGATGTGTCATTTGCCCAGGTGTTCAGTCAGCTGGTTGCATCTTCCCAGGTGTCCTGCAAAAGGAAAGACAATTCAGCAGCTTAATCTGCCTTTAGAAGGTTGTTTTAAGCAGCTTAGTTGGGCTAAGCTGCATAAGGGAGTGGCATCCAGCCTCTCATCTTTGCCCTTTTCAATTGTGCCATCTCAATGTCTGTTTCAGGTAAAGAAAAGGGACAGATCGAACTGTTGATAACTTTAATTTTTTTTTATATCCAGGTCCATTAGGAACGGCCAAACAGTGACGATTCTACTCTCAATAACTAAGGACAAATTAAGGATCGTCTGTCCAGCGACTTCTTGTATTATAATAATATATATATATATATATATATATATATATATATATATATATATATATATATATATATAAATATATATATATATATATATATATATATAATATATATATAACATGTATATATATATATTTATATTATATATATATTATATATACAGTATATATATATATATATATATATATATATATATATATATTAATATATACAGTATATATGTATATATATATATATATATATATATATATATATATATATATATTTACATGTATAATGTACATATATATATGTATATAACATATATATAACATTATATATAGGCTATATATATAATATATATGTAGTATATATATATATATATATATATATATATATATATATATATATATATATATATATATATATATACATAAATACATACATACATACATACATACATATATATATATAAAATGTACAAATATATACATATATATACATATATTTTACATATATATATATATATATATATATATATATATATATATATATATATATATATATATAATATACATAGTATATATATTATATAATATATAATATACTGTATATATATAATATATAGTATATATATATATATATATACAAACAAACATACATACATACATACATACATATATATACATATACATATATATATGTATATATATATATATATATATATATATATATATATATATATATATATATATATATATATATATATATATATATATATATATATTATTCCAAGCAACTTCTTTTCCCGACGACCTTTTTTTGCTAAAAAAAGCCTTTTCGTCTAGTTCCGTTAAGAAAGATAAATCAGCTGTGGTTATGGGTTCTAAAGTCAAAATATCATTTAACTGCGAATATGGTCTATAAATTAAATAATTTCCATCATTAATTCTTAAATGGGAGTAACATTAACAGTCAGTATACACCTTGTCACCGCAGTGGTTGTTGAACTTGTCTACGGCCTTTGACTAATAGACATGGTAAAGTTTATAGTGCGTTACATAAATAAAAAGGTATTAATGCTAGAGTAACAATTGCTGAAACGAAGAAAGAGCCAGTAGAATGCAAGTTAGGAAGCCCAGATAATTGTTTAGTGGGTACGGTTTTACAGTCAAGATCCTATTCCTGTATTCCGGAGTGGTAAATAGTCAGTATTTAGTAAGAAAATCTGTTTTCATAGTATTGTATGTCAGAATTTGCTATGGAAACGAATTGCGTTTGTTAAGGAAATTGGAGGTTATTACAAAACCTGGTGTCAAGTGAGGTTAGTTTTTTAAATTAATATTGACTGCAAAAGATGTCTGATTTTTAAGAAAGATTGCTTACTATTGCAAATAAACTTAGAATTTCATAAGCTGTCCTTTTTTCAATGAATTATGCAGATAAATATGGAATTTACTAAATCTAAGAAAGGGTAGTTAGATCAGGAACAGATTTAGATCCAGAATTTAGCAAGCAAACAAATTGCAAGTCTGTTTCTCCTGCCATTTCGAAGTTGCACCGCTTTGTCCAGCGTCAATGGGAAGGAGGCAAGAACACTTCCCATTAGATGTAGCAACATTTTTTTTTATTCCATCTCGATAATAAAAGATTTTTTGTGTTTCCGATATATATATATATATATATATATATATATATATATATATATATATATATATATATATATATATATATATATATATATATTATATATATATAATATATATATATATATATATATATATATATAATATATATATATATATATATATATATATATATATATATATATATATATATATATATATATATGACAGTATTTCCTTTTTTCTTTATTAGTTCAAATGCAACTTTCCTCGTTAATTCGATCATTTGTTCTTCGCTTTTACCTTCAGAATTCGTTATAGTGACTACTTCGTAGCATCACGATGGCGTACATTGTTATAAATTCGGTTTAAGTGAGATTTATGGGTTGTTTTGGCAACAACACTTCACTTCACTGTTGTTGTACGAGAAACAGACCTTCTCCCCTCCCACATACACACACAAAAACACAGACACACCTGAGTGCGAATTGTAGAAATACAGTATTTTTTATTTATTGTCTTTGTGTAGTGTAGATGCTTTTTATTCTCTTCTGATAGAGAAATGTAACTTCCCCTCCTCTATCTTCCCCCCCACCCTCCCCTTACCTTTCCCCTCCCATTTCCCCTTCCCTCTTCCATTCTTTTTCCTCCCCTACCTTTATACTGTTATTCAGAGGTTTCCCAGGCAGTGCTGGTTTGGTTAGCTAGTATATATATATATATATATATATATATATATATATATATATATATATATATATATATATATATATATATATATATATATATATATATGTGTGTGTGTGTGTGTAAAAGTGAATGTTTGCATATTAGTTTGGATTCTATAGAAATCTGAACTTCTTGACAGAGCCAGACAAAATTTTGCACACGGTCTCTATGTCACTCTAGAAAGGTTTATAGCTCAAAATCAAAATCCTACTCCGTTACAGACATACAAACGCAGACATAACAAATGAAATTTTCGTTTTTACGCCACCCTTTCCTTCAGTGTTACTGGGTTAATTCTCATTTTTCTCCTGATGCTCCATCTTTTATTCCAGGCATTCAGACGTATGGTTAACCTACAAAAATAAATCCAAATCCTCTATAACAATTTTTTTTATCAGAATTTACATGAATTTTGATCATAATTTATGATAATTATTAATGTCAGTGTTAAACATATACCTCACTGCTTGGTTGTATTGCTAAATTAAATATCTTGGCTTTGTTACAGAACATGTTTCATAGCTATAAAGCAATGAACCCACACCAGTAGGTCCAAAGATTTTTTCTATAAACACATACACATGCCAGTTGCGTTCCTCATTCGGCAATGCATATTAGATGCTAGCTCAACAATACATGCAAGATGTCTGATGATAGTGTTTCCTTTTTCTTTATTAGTTCAAATGCGAATTTCCTCATTAATTCAATCGTTTCTTCTTTGTTATAGCTTCTACTTCTTAGCGTCACGATGGTGTATATCGTTATAAAGCCAGTTTAAATGAGGTTTATGGGGTGTTTTGGCAACAACACTCCACTACATACCTAAGGCTGGGTAGGTGCGTCTGTTATTGCAAGAGACACAGACCTTCTCCCCTCCTACACACACACACACACACACACACACACGCACACACACACAAACACACAGACACACTTGAGTGCAAATGGTAGAAATACAATATTTTTTATTTATTGTCTTTGTTCAGTGGAGATGCTTTTTGTTCTCTTCTGATAGAGGAATGTAACTTCCCTCCCCCTACCTGTAGACTGTCATTCAGAGTTTTCCCAGGCAGTGCCGGGTTGGTTAGTATATATATTGGTCAGTTACTATATATATTGATATATAAATTATATGTATATATACATATATGTACATTATATATGTGTGTTTGTAAGTTATGTATGCATGGTGCATATATATATATATATATATATATATATATATATATATATATATATATATATATATATATATATATATATATATATATAAAATTTATGTGTGTAAGAGGGAGCGAGAGAGAGAGAGAGAGAGAGAGAAGTGTCGAGGGCCACTGAGATCACATTATGAGAGCATTAGAGAATGTGCATGTGAGCAGCAATTTGTCTTCACTGTTCACTAACAGCAACGTGACATGCACCGCCCTTTGTTATCCATTTCGGTAGGCTTTATGGGGCCTCAATTATGCTGTCGAGAGTTTGGGTATCAATGCAAAGTTATCATCATCATTGTCATTTTAAACATTATCGCTACCATTTTCTCCATTGCCTTTCCTTATGATTATCGTTAAGACTAGTGTAGCCACTAAACCATTACTGTCGTTATCAACACATTATCTTCTTAACAACATGGTTATTGTAATCCTACTTTTATTCCCATCAAAATCATCACTGCTCTCATTATTGCTATCGTATATAAATGATGGTGATAATAGCTTTTACTACCACCATTTATTCTGCGATCTACTATAAAAATTCTTGTTATCATCATTACCACTTCAATTCTTCTTATCTTCATCAAGAGACCGACCTGAATAATGGTGAGTGGACTGGAGCCTGGAGACATTGTGTGTACAATGAAATCCGATGTTTTCTCTCTAGAAACCAATCTCTGTGGGTGAGACGTCCATAAAAGAACTCTTATACCCCTCTCGTAATGGACACCAAAGGGTCTAGTTTCTGATTTTCCCTCTTGTGAACACCATTATCCCCTAGTTTAAAAAATCTTGTTAAACCCATTTATTCAGTGATAGTTTTAATGAACCTTTTCATAACTGTCACAGCCATTTTCATCCTAGTGTTTGTTTCAAAGGTAAGGACTGTACTTACTGTAACATTAACAATCTTACAGTTGCACTCATTCAAACTTATACTATTATTCTTCAGCTACCATTGCTTCGTGTCGTGAGTTTCTGGTATCACCCTGCCATATGCTTGGATTTTTTAATATACACAGCAAAGAGTGACACCGTAGCCTTTAACAATCAACATTCATTCCTAGTCACCAAGGCCTTGTATTCAGTAATCATGATCTTCCCTTGCCTACGAATAATTTTCTCTCAAAAATAAAAAAATATTTTCCCCTCCTCAGTCTCCTGATCCCTGTCCCATTTCTGTAACTTCTATTTTTCCCTTCTTCAGTTTCCTTCACACAGTTCCAGTTATGGTACTTCGAAAGTTCCCATTTGGCTTCATAAAAACCTTTCACCTGGGTATTACAAGGAGGGATTGCTGCTTTAGCAGCAAAAATTCTGATCTTATGGTACCGAATATCGGTGAGGTCTCAGTCTAAGTTCTTGGGGCAAAGGTGTCGCTCTGTTACACTGAATCTTTTTCCCCTATCCAGCCCTCTGTTTGCCCAAGCTCCCATTTCTCAGCCATACCTATTGCAACTCCTACTTCTGTACTTCAAATCAAAGTTTTCTTATACTGTGAAAAAACTGTAACATTGTAAATGTTGTTCCCTACTGAAATTTCTAGTCCTTCGCAAATAACATTTCTGAGGAAGTTCTGTGAACCCGACTTCCCTCTTGTTTACCCTTCTTTAATCCTATGCCCTGCCCAATATTCTCTGCCCCTAAGGTCAATAATGCTCTTGTATACTGCAAAATCAGCTAGTAATCTAACCGTGCCTTAATGGAGATGGTTTTGTTTAAGTCTAAAGGGTGCTTCCTACATTCACATGCAGTTAGTGGGTTGTCATTTTATGTTGCTTGCTATTAAGAAATGTGTTTTCGGTAAGAGTTTTAACTATGGTAAATTTGCTGGTAGTTAAGAACTGACTATATTATAATTCATGAGGACAAAAAATCTAATCCCAGGCTAATTGGGGTGGTATTCACCTTGATCTTGTTGAGCTCAGTTGGAGCAGTATTTACAGGAGTCCAAATATTATGAGCATTTGAATTATCATCTTAGCACTATTGTCGACAGGAGGATTCCTTCTAAAATCCTCAGTTTCTTTTTAAAGAAGGCCATTGTTTAATGCTGCATTTAAGCTTTACCACCACCATGAAAAACAAGCTTATCATTTACGGAAAAACAATTGATCAGATGTTTTGTGATGCCATTTCCTTGAGTTTAGAAGTCAAGCTCAGGTTCTCTATGAGAGAGCCTATTATAAGTGCGTGAAGATCTTATTCTGCAGTGGTGATGACTATAAGTGGTGCTAGCGCTTACGGAGCTGATAGAACTGCTGGATTTTGCCCTAAACAGAAGGCTGAATTTTTAGCTCAAGTCTTTGTGAGCAAACAGTGTAGAGAGTCCTTGGTGTTGCCCGAGTCATGCTCCCCAGAGCCTAAGTTGTGTTCAGTGACCTTCAGATCTGGGAAAGTCAAAACTGCTTCTGGGGCTTGGCAGTCAGCAGCATAAACCCTACTGAGATCTTTCCCATTTTTTTTTCTAAAAGGAAAGGCTGCTCATTGCTCTTAAGATTAAAAGTATTTTCCGAAAGTTAGTTGGACTTGCAAGTTTTTCTTCTGTTTTTAGGAAGAGTAACACTGCTGCATCACCTAAGAGACTAAGTCTCCTCATGTCCTTCAGAATGTAGACCGATGGGACACGAAAATAAATGTCAAAAAGGAGCTCAATTTTTCGTTGGGCCTAAAAAAGGAGTGTATATAAAGCATTTAATTTAGAACAGCAAATTTTAAAAGTAATTTGTATTTTTCCTGACATACATATCTGAAGGTCTTCACATAGGGATTCAGCTCGAGTCAGGAAGCTAAATCCCTATGTAAAAACAAAAGGTTTGTATTTGTGTAGGAACAATTAAGACCACAAAATCTAAAAATCTGTACCTAGGCTGAACGTCAGGCTAGTCGGCATTTCACCGAGATAACTTTTATACAATAATGCTTCGCTGAAAATTGTTACCGAACGATGATTTTCTTTAAACATTCATGAAGGTCCTTGATAATAAATTAATACCGAAAAATAACAGGCTATCTACATCAAGGATGCCATTCTTTGTAATTGTCCCTTTATGCATAATGAAGCATTTTATACTCAAATTAAACGACCAATAAGATAACTTTATCCGGCAATAAAAACGTCAATTAATTACAACCAACCCACTGACTATTGGCTCTTTTATTGCGTGTAAGGAAAAATTGATCCCCTTTTTGATATTTAATGTGGTCTATTTATTTTCGTGTCAGGGATACAGTTTGGGAAATAATGTCGGGACCTCACAAAGACTTCTAAAGGTCCGCATTGATAGCCACAGGTGGGGTGAGTTATCGGACAGGTGTCACCCTCAGAGTTCTCTAGTGTTCAGGAACATTCAAAGAAATGTAAATTTAGTGAAAACATTTTAAAATTCTTATACAGGTGTCTTCCCCTCAACAACTTGCTGTCTTCGCATCGCTTTTCATAACAACGTAGTTCCAAAATTGAACAACCAGGTTACTTCGACCCCTCTTACCTGGCATGACCATCCTTACTTGGGACCTGTCGTTTTCTGTTCGAGTCACGCTTCTTCCTTTTGCCCGATATGGAAATTTTCTTAGTTTTAGTCTTTTATATTTTTGTGGTAATTGTATGTTGATGTTTTAAGGATAAGCCGTTTTTATTCTGTTTTAAATGTATTTGTATTCTTACAGCTGTGCTAATGGGCAAGGCCCCGAAACGTCGTTAATAAAGCTTTGCAAATATGCCATAAGACGTCTCCCTTATATATATATATATATATATATATATATATATATATATATATATATATATATATATATATATATATATATATATATATATATATATATATATATATATATATATATATATATATATATATATATATATATATATATATACACAAGTACACACACATCATCATCCATAAACAAGAGGTTTCAGCTGGAGGTAGGCTTTCGGGAAATACAATAGACAGCAGTCGTAGCCGTGTTCATTACATTCATGTGACCAGACTGTGTGTCTGTCTATATACGTGTGTGTGGATATATATATATATATATATATATATATATATATATATATAATATATATATATATATATATATATATATATATATATATATATATATATATATACTGGATAAAGAAAAGGAAATTATTCATAATTTCAATTTCATGTCATTCTACGCCAATTGCGGTCTCACTCTGAACCTAGCCACTGAGAAGCTGCAACCACCGATCTGTCACAATAATTAAGGTTAAGTCGCACGGCCATGTCGACATGTTGCTACTGGTCAAGAACACCTCAGCCCATCCTCGGTTCGTAAGTATTTGAAACTGGGTCTGCTCTACGGATTAGCAATAAATCCATAAATCTCTTGTTGGCACTTGTGAATAGTCTGTGAAACTGCGGTAATAATACTAATTTGAACCTTTATGTGAAAAGAACCTCAATGATTTAAAACGTTAAACATTAAATACTTTTAGTTGGTAAATCATCACTTCCATATCCACACTCATGTTACTTCCAAAATTCTTCTAAATAATTTGAACCTGCATAAATTTGTTAGTGCTTAAATAGTATAAATTTGGCGAAGGCGATGAACACGAGCTTAGTCTGAAAGCTAATTCTGATCATTCATTGTAGGAAGACCTGTCTGTCATTCACGTTCGCTTAGGTGGTGTCTTTTGTCAGTTCATGGTTGACCCGATGATTCTTGACCTTTGTTCCTATTGGTGGCCACACTTCCTATGATTACACGAATAAAGATCCATTGAAACCCAGCATACGAATGGACTTTTGCGATTGAACCCCTGATGGAGGATTATTAATAGTAGTAGACAGAAGCTGTCCGGCATATAATTAAAGAGTGATTTGATCTGAGTGTTAGAGTCTGAAGGGTGATAAGACACTACATTGGAGAAGTGTTATTCATAGGATTACTTGAGGCAGCTGAAAAATCCAGTAATGTTCTTGATTTTCTGGTAGACGCTCCACTCCCTTGTACTTTATTTTGCACAATTATACTTCACTGTAAATGGATTCAGTAAGTCTCATAATTTTCTGTGATTCGTTATATATTAAAACTTTTTGAAAAAAAAATAAGGTATCATTTTACCACCCGTAATCGTAATTTGTTCTTACTCATTTTGCATAGTCAATACGTGTTTGGTAGAAATTGCTTTTAATTCTGAATTAATATTATTTGGCATAAGAAATAACATTTTGCTGACGGGACTAACAATTATTTTTCTGTCTATATTCGTGAGAAATTAATGCTTATATTTTGAATTTCCGTGATGTGCGTCTGTGAGCCGTTATTTACTTATGTTTCCTGTATGCATTAAGTGATTGCGTTCTAATACAAATATTGTTTTACTGCCACCTGTGTGACGGATAGTACATTGATTATGGCAAGCGTGATGACAAGTAAATTACATAACTGTATAATTATCTAAGGACTGAAATTATGGACCATGCCGTGGACTGAGGTGCTGTTGAGAATAATGTACACTTGAATGCCATGGTCTGTGAAGTATTGTGTATCAAGTGAGGAACAGCACACGAATTGTTTCAAGTGAGAAACAGTACGTGAACGGGTCTGGTAAAGAATGACTACGTTGGAAGAAATCAGTGATATGTATTAAGCAATTATATATCGTGGGTCAGGTAAAAAACAAAACTGTTAAGTAATTCTGGAGGGTGTGGGGATCAAAGGATTCTTGTGTTGACAAAAATATTGACCTGCTAAATAATCCGATGTATTAAAACATTTCTGCTGTAGTTTTCTACAGTTTTCTGTTCCTTTCTCTTTTAGCTAGTTTCTAATTCCATTTGGATTAAATCGTTCCTTTCTCTATAGGTAAAAATTTTCACACAATGAATTTGTTTTTAAATTAGTATGCACTCTTTTATTCCGTATTGGTCACTCATTGATGAAATCATTGTTGCAGTTAATTTAATTTCATACTAGTGAGCATTGTTTTGATTAATATCATTACTTGTATTTTAGTTTGTCATTCCTATGTATCAATTTTTTTTAATTATATTTCTTCCACCTGTTGTTTTGAATTTTGTTTTTCATTTCATTAGTAATTTTTATTGCTTTTGCTTTTTTTGTAATTCTGGAAATATGCTTTTTATTAGTTCCATGTTTGTTGTTTGTCCCATCAGGAGTTTTCATGTCCTTTCCTTATCTAATGCTGAGTGGGATATATATATATATATATATATATATATATATATACATACATATATACACATTTCTGGCTCACACATTCACACATTTCTGTTCATTTCCATATATATATATATATTTATATATATATATATATATATATATATATATATATATATATATATATATATATATATATATATATATATATATATATATATATATATATATATATATATATATTATATATATATATATACATATACACATATATAATATATATATATATATTTAAATATATATATTTTATATGTATATATATAGTATATATATATATATATATAATGTGTGTATATATATATACAGTATATACATAGTCTATATATATATATATATACATATATATATATTGTATATAGATATATACTCGTATATACATACATTATAGATAGATATATAATTTATATACATATATTCTTTGCCAATTATAGATATAGCTAAGGCAAAGCTAGATATTTTGCCACTTTGTGTGTCTGTATATATATATATATATATACTGTATATAATATATAATATATACATATATGTGTATATATATACACATGTATGTATACATACATACATACATACATACATACATACATACATACATACATACATACATACATACATACACACAAAATTCCAGGTGTTACTCAAGATGTAAATTAGTAATAAATTGCTCAGAACTTTTTTTTTATGAAACAGTATTCAGGTTGATAAACCTATTTTGCTGATTCGTGAATATTAAACACAGCAGGATTAAATGGAAGAAGAAGCATTGTAATTTTATTTGGACTTGCTTTAAAGCATATGCCTTTAATTTTTGAGACCTTTTAAATTAATTTCGAAAATGACTGGACTCTTACGCAGTTTTCTGTCAGACTCCCATTATATAGGCATGGTTATCACCAAATTATCTTTCAGTCCTTAACATTAAAAAATTGTTTCGTAGGTGTCAGAAGTTGTAGACATAAACGTAGACAGCAGGATAAGTTGTTTCATCGTTCAGTCCGAAAATCGTTTAACTGAAATTGAGTCCTTTCATATCTTACCCTTGCGAACTGTAATGCACAGCAGCCTCGTGAAAAATCTCATATGTGGGGCAATATGCAGCAGTTGAGGCGGGCGAGAAGACAGATACACGTGCAAACTTTGCAGATGCAAATTAAATGTATGTTTACAGGAATTCCAGTAAATCAAATTAAATCTAAATTATATATATATATATATATATATATATATATATATATATATATATGTATGTATGTATATATATGTATGTATGTATATATATACCGAGTTATATATATCTGGATGAAATATATTTATGTACAGGTGTAAGTATATATACACATGCATATACACATTTTTATAAGCATATGTATATAAATGATATATTTATATAATATATACACAGTATAAAAAAATGTAAAAAATATATATATATATATATATACATATATATATATATATATGTGTGTGTGTGTGTGTGTGTGTTTGTGTGTGTGTATGTACGGAAAGAATGGAGCACGGTATGTTGATGAAATAAGGGCAAAATTCATGAGTATTTTTAGGAAAAGGGGCAAGAAGACTTAGTGGTGGACAGATGGGGCCAAAGAGGTATTATAAATGACAAACTTAATTATTCAGGACGGGAGAGAGTACGCGCAGGGTAGAGGTAAATGAACTTAGTCTGTTTAGATGAATGAAGTGGTTAATATTTTGGTAAGTTTCTTTGTACATTCGTTTCATCCGTGATTCAGTAACTTAAATATGAATATCTCAATAACTATTGTTTCTTTTATATCTGGAGCCACCCCCTGCAAGGAAAACGGTTTAATTTTAAGGAAATCATAATATATATCTTGATATATATATATATATATATATATATATATATATATATATATATATATATATTTATGTGTATATGTATATGTATATGTATATGTATATATATATATATATATTGTGTATTATATGTATATATATATGTATTATGTGTGTTGTTTATAAAATAGAAAGAGAGGCATGTTTATATTTTTTTCTTGAAGTTAAGAAATTTTATTAGGTTACTGATCACTGTTGTGGGGAAACTGTATTTTACTAAATGGCTGATCTGAACACAAAAGTACATTTATCATGCCAAAGATGTTTATCTTATTCATCTCACGGATAGGCGTATGGTATTTTGCAGGCTGAGTTCCAAGACCAGTCGTGATTTTAACAAATCAATGGTGATTGGTAACATTATCTTCGTCGCTTATCAGTGGTTGCATAAGTTTCCTGTCAGAATGTCAGTTGTTATGCATTGTAGGTTTTTGCTATATCTCATCTGCTGTTCAGTTTCAGCTACTTTTATTTGGCCTGGTTTTGAAGTAGTACTTAAGTGGTCATATACTGTAAATGCACAAAATTGCATATATACATGAATAAATATTAACGCACCACCATTCAGATACTTATGATTAAACAAGCATTCACTCTGACGAATATTGCTAATTTTATGTTATCTTTCAAAAACATGCTATATACAGACGCACAGATTATATATATATATATATATATATATATATATATATATATATATATATATATATATATATATATATATATATATATATATATATATATATATATATATATATATATATATATATATATATATTTAATATGTTTTGGCAGTTCTACTAATTCTTGAATTGTGTTGGGATTCCAGGTACTATGTTTCCTTTTATAATCCCCATCTGTCATTTATATGAGCTTTCTTTGTAAACATACTTTTATATTTCTTCAGTCTGCTAAGTAATATATATATATATATCGATAATATATATATATATATATATATATATTATATATATATTCCTTATATATGGATTTTATCTTTAATTTTATATATATATATATATATATATATATATATATATATATATATATATATATAAATATAATTCAGGGATAACATAAAAACCAATTTGAACGGGAACCAAACTATTATGTTAATGACTGAAGGGAAAACTAATGACAGAGAGGAGAATTAATTATTCTCACTCTCAGCAGAATAAGAGTGGTTAGATAACCAAACAGTAAAATGGGAAAGATCATAAAATAGTGTATGAAACTAAAATCTGCCGTGGCTTCTTTAGACATCTTCCTAGTGCTGAGGCAATGCGATCCACGAAACTTTTGCTTATTTTGGAAGCTTTAAAACATTAAGTTAACAATTTATTTTTCAATTTTCCTGTAACAATTTAAAAACCCTACTGTTTAAGAGTTCTCTTGAAATTTCATAGGAAATATTGTACATTCTGCATAGTGCACAAAGCTACGTACGAGCGGGGTAGTCAGGAATATCTGGGAACATCCAATCCTTAGGTAAAAGGAATCATGATTTAGGATGGCTCTCAAAAAGTGTTAAATTTCGTCAAAAAAAATATATTTTGAAAGTCTCGCTGACATTTATGTGATATGGAGGAGGGCAGGTTTTGCGGCTGATGGCACATGTCACGTAGTTTAGATCAGTTCCGTTAATATTGATCAAGCTTTCTGCAAAGTTTGGCGGTGTGCATTGCTATCGATTGATGCATACGTTAGCAGCGTTTTGTATACAGTCGTGGGTGTTAGTGTACGTTATTTTCAGCTTCCAGTTGGCTATGATAAAAATGCATTACAGTCGAGCGTAACCTTAAAATACATATCGTGGGTTAATACGTGAATGTATGGTACATGGATACAATTATAAGAAATGTAATAGTCCTGCACCAAATAATTTTATATGAATATAAATATATATATACTCTATATATATTATATATACATACTTGTATGTGTACATACGCACATATGCATATATATGTGTGTATGTATGTTTTATATACATGCATATATATACATATATATATATATACATATATATATATATATATATATATATATATATATATATATATATATATATATATATATATATATATATATATATATATATATATATATGTTCATACATATATAAACACGTAAATATTATTCAGTTTGACTTTATTTCAAGGACGATAACAAAAAAAACCGAACGTTTGAACGGGAACCAAACTATTATGTTAATGACTGAAGGGGAAAACTAATAATAGAGAGAATTAATTATTCTCACTCCCTCAGCAGAATAAGAGTGGATTACATAACCAAACAATAAGATGGGAAAGATCATTTAAATAGTGTATTCATATTATGGTTTGTAAAATCTGCCAATGATGTTCTTTCTTTAGACATCTTCCTAGTGCTGAGGCAATGCGATCCATATTTTGGTTGTTCAAGCTTTAAAACATTAAGATAACAAATTATTTTTCAATTTTCCTTGATAGCAGTTTAAAACCCTATTGTTTAAGAGTTCTTTTGAAATTTTTCTGGTAGAAATATTGTACACTCTGCATAGTGCACAAATCTTGTCGTACGAGTCTTAAAACATAGGGTAGTCAGGAATATCTGGGAACATCCCATCCTTAGGTAAAATTTTCCATCATGATTTAATTGATGGATGATTCTCAAAAAGTGTTAAATTTCGTCAAAAAAATATATTATTTTTTTCCATTTCCAAGTCTCGCTGACATTTAATGTTCAATTAAAGATATGGAGGAGGGCAGGTTTCTATGCGGCTGATGGCACATGTCACGTAGTTTAGATCAGTTCTGATGTTAATATTGATCACACAGCTTTCCCATGTAAAGTTTGGCGGTGTGCATTGTAAATTGATTGATGCATAAATTAGCAGCGTTTTGTATACAGTCGTGGGTGTTAGTGTGGAATTTATTTTCAGCTTCCAGTTGGCTATGATAAAAATGCATTACAGTCGAAGCGTAAAAAACCTTTAAAAATACATATCAATTAAATTCACGATAATAAAATGTTAATGTATGGTACAAGAAATGGATAAAATTATAAGAAATGTAATGTAGTCCTGCACCAAATAATTTTATATGAATATATTATATATATATATATATATATTATATATATATATATATATATATATATATATATATATATATACTCTATATTATATATACATACAACAATATGCATATATATGTGTGTATGTATGTTTATATATAAACTGGAAAGTACTGGAAAAAGAATTGAACAACATATATATACATATATATATGTGTACATATATATCATTGAACATATGTATATATATGTGTGTATGTATTGTTTTTATATACAGTATATATATATATATATATATATATATATATATATATATATATATATATTTACACATACACCGGCCTATATATATAACGGCTGTGTAAACTGTATATATATATATACATATATAGTATGGCTTGGAATATAAACCGGTATATATTATTTTCATATATATATATATATATATATATATATATATATATATATATATATACACCAAAGTATAAGCTGCGTGCGCGTTACCACTGACGGAGACATTCCATAGGATGTGTGCATGTACCTATATGAAGTTGATCAAGGAATGAATGCAACGGTGTTATAGCTACGTTGAGTGACTCATCCGGTGCGCGTGGTTGATCAAGACCTTGTTACTTCCGTAATTGCGCTCAAATGAAAATTGTCTGGATCAGATGGAGAAAGATTTCTGATGCTGAGAAAGAGACTGAAGAAGCTTCAGCTATCTGTCCCTGTTATTATTTCATTGTTTCCGTTTGTCCATCGTCGCTAACCCTGCTGTCGGTTTTGAGGTATTTGAAGTCATAAGTTCATAACAGCTGTC
>NC_089767.1:10452649-10462649 GCF_040412425.1 Macrobrachium rosenbergii
AAAATTATATTAAACATACGAATACATAGAAAATATATATAAGGTAACTAATTTGTAATTAAGTCAGTGATTTTATCCTTTAGGTTATTCTTGAACATTTTTCTAATACAAGGGTCCAAATAATTCGCTATTATACAGCTTATTTCCAGCTGTAAATTTATCCTTATCCCTGGCATGTATTATTTGGACCCCTGTATTAGAAAAATGTTCAAGATAAAATCACTGACTTAACTACAAATTAGTTACCTTATATGTATTTTCTATGCATTCACATTTTTAATATAATTTTTTATTTGTAAAAACGTTCATCTTGGAAAAATTGTTATTGTTTACAGAAAAAAAAAGAGAATTGCTGAATTATAAAAATTTTTGGTGGTCAGTAACCTTGTATAATCTTTTAATTGTCCTGTCCCTGCTTCTGAACGGTTGATCCTAATCCTTTGTAAAGCAGTTCTATTAATTCTTCAATTGTGTTGTATTCCAGGTATATATTTTTTCATTTGTAATCCCATCTGACATTTATATGAGCTTTCTTTGTAAACTTATTAATATATTTCTTCAGTCTGCTAAGTAAAGGACGACAGTCGAAAGGCCTCGCAGCACTCCAGTGTTTCTCTTTCCCTCGTGGATTTTGTCTTTATTTATACATTCATCACGTTCCATATTTTCGTGATTCAGTTATACACATATATATGTATGTGTGTATGTATATATATATATATAAATATATATATATAATTATATATATATATATATATATATATATATATATATATATATATATATATATATATATATATATATATATATATGTATGCATGTACATACGTATATTGAGTCCCTCTATGTATACCTACACAAACGCACATACTGTAATTTTACCGTCCCTCGTGAGACTCGAAACTGACTCTCACCTTTGCGAAAGGGCTTCTTGCCTTTATTCTGTGCGATTTATCTAGGTTTAAGAACGACGAAAACGAAGGTTAGATATTTAAGGAGAATCACTACCTATGTTTAATCTGCTTGCTTTGGCTTCACCCTACTACTGCATTTATTTACGGAAGCTTTCTTTTGGTTCATCAGTTTATTGATTTTTGCTCTATCGAGGGTCACAACCGGGAGAAATGGATGAGTTTTTTTTTTTTTTTTTTTTTTTTTTAATAACTTCGACTAAGTAATGTTTTCAAAATGCACCGTGATCTTGTTTCCAAGCGTGTCATCTAAGCCTCCATGACCTGTAGGGAAAACAACTTTGGGTGGGTAAAAGGTCTTTCATGCAAATGTTAACCAGAGACGCCAGCGGCAGAGATTGGGCTGAAGGGAAGTTGTGATCCTCATCCCAAGTTTTAATGTGGAAGAAATTTCCATGAATACATTGGCGCTGGAATCTCTTGGTTGTCTTGATTAAAACAGGTTCGTTTCTTTCTAGCTCACATTAGAATAGGATCCAGGTGGGAAAGGAAGGCGGAATATTTCTGACCATTGGGGTTAGGACTTTCGTCTGCATATCCGGATCAGAAATGAGTGACTGGATTTGTTTCAAGTTTAAGAAATCGTGACATTCGCCTGCAGGTTCGGATTAAGAAAGAAATCAACCATTTCTGTTATCTCGTTGGGTCTAGTTAAAAAGGAACTCTTTCATTTGTTTTACGAAACGTTTCTAAAGTTAAACTATTCCCGAATGTAGAATAAAAAATTATTTTGTTTCTTTGTCTGGGTATGATAAAAACCCTTCATTTTCGTCCGAGTGAGAAATAGAATATCTTTACTGTAGACCCTTAAAGGAGTGTTAAAAGAAAAATTTCTCCTGGCATCTTGTAATGCCATGCCACCAATAAATGCACCAGAGTAGTGTGCGTGTCGTGTTACGGGGTCAGCATCATATGCATCCTTTGATAGTCGTCATCTTTTACCCGGTAGTTCTACATACATTTAGCTGAGTAATACACGTGATAGTATCCGTTTCGTAAAAATATTGATAATCTTATAAGCTTTCATTCGAGGAAAACTCTTTTTCCTTGGCTTTGCTTGCTTGCCGTTGTCCTAGTTGTTTCTAAAACAAAGTTGTCTTCAGTTCATCAAAATAAAACATTGCTACTAAGATACATTACATCAAGATTCTCCCATTAGCACAGGTAAATCATACTTCCATTGCTTTGATTAAATTAGTATTCTCCCCAATTATTTCCGTATACATGAAATTACCAATCTTTTCGTGGTTTTTGCCACGAATAGTTTACATTAATATACAATGACAACAGAATAAAAAGACAGGAAATTCGGTCTAACGACTCTGCCTTTAGTTGGCTGTACCGCCGACGCGAAGACAGTAATCGTTATGCCGCCAGGTTACGTAGAGGCAATCAGTCAAGCCTCGAGTGTACCTTGCGTGGCGTATTGTACACAGTGCTCTAGGTACCTCGCAGCCCCCCTTCGTCCCCTGATCGCAATACTTCCGATCCTTTTTTCCTCATGCTTTTCGTTTTGCGCTCTTCCAGTTTGACTTTCCAACTTCTGTGGGTTATTCCGCCTTTAAATTCTGCCTCAGTTAAGAACGAGCCCGAGCAAGCCCCTGGAGAGTCTTGAAGTTTTTGTCAACGGTCAAGTGAAATTTTCTTTTGATGGTAGCAATGATTTAAGTTGTAAAAAGCTGACTTATTTCTCTGGATGTTCCTTTAGGATGGGACTGGAAGTCATCTGTTTTTTGTCTGCTGGGATGCGAGAACCGTGCATCTTTGTCCTTCTCTCTGTTCCAGATACGTTAGAAATTAAGCGTTTAAATGAAGAAAACCGAAACATTCCGCTATCGGTACAGATATGGCAAAGAGCCCTTAGAGATTTAACAAGAACAGTGCGTGGAACTGAAGTTTTACTTTTGATTGTTTGAATTCTCATTGGAAGGCGGAAGGCTTCTTTTGGAGTTCTTGAAGAGGAAACTTTTCTCGATACAGTATATTCATTTCCGGATAAAAAGGCGCTGAGCCGTTGTAGGAGCAGTGTTTAGCTATTCATTTTTCTGTTTTTCTCGTTTCATGCAAGGGAGATGAGGTGTAAGATGTATTGAATTTTGGTCTTGTACATATCAACAATGTCTCTTCCCTTGAATGATCAAAATATTTTTATGTTCTGTATCTAACAAAGTATAGTTTTATTTCACGTTATTTCATTTTAACTTTTACATGACTGACATGGGTTAGGGACCTACATTTTTCAGGGGTATGATTAATTTTTTTAACCGTTTTATTAGTTTGGTTGTTTTTCATTAATTTTTCGTAACTGGAGCACTGGTAAAACTTTTGAGGAACTAATCACATTAGTATTTGATCTTTTTTCCGTTATTTTTATTGACCAAAATTTACCAAAACTTTTACTTCTTTAACCTTTATGCAAAATGAGAAGTTCGGGTGTTAAAGGGCTTTCATGCAAATGTTAACAAGAAGTTGTGATCCTCATCTCAAGTTTTAGCGTGGAAGAAATTCCCATGAATACATTGAGGCTGAAATCTCTTGGTTGTCTTGATTAAAACAAAGGTTAGTTTTTATCTGAATTTAGTATTTGGCAAGTGAGGTTTTATGCTGGATAATCAGCTTTTACAGATAAATGATAATTGTTTGCTGTCTCTAATGCACGAAATTCAATTTTTTGTGCATATTTGGTTACCTTTCAGAACAAGGTTTGTTCTTAGATCTGTCAGTTAGGGGCTTACTAAACCCACTTTTTATATTGACATATCTGTAGAGGGAAAAGAAAATGTCAAAAATGTTGCCTCTTTAAATTGATGTAGATGTGCTTGGGTACTATTTGTTTTACAACTAGATTATCTTTGTACTAAGATTTGCAGATTTAAGACTTAACTTTAATTTTGAAGCTTTCTTACGTATACCTAAAAAATATACTGTATGATTAAAATTCTTAAAACTTTAACCGGTGATCTATTTCTGTCCCGCTTCTTCATATTGCCGTTTGTGACGGAAACTTTCTTGTCATCGGCTTTCGTCTGACAGTCCTTTCACAAATCACATTTTCACGTTGGAGAATCATTTTTTTTCGTGAGATATTTGCAAAACGTATTTTCAGACTAATTGCTTTTCCCCATGCCACACCAGTCATTTGTATTTTTCTAAAATTTTTATGAATTGGAATTTCTCATTATTCTTTGCATCACAGGTAGTGTGCATAGCATCTTCTCCCGACCATCTGCTCCATTGTCACTTGTTATTGTGTGTTTTATGACGCCCTCCAAATTTCTGTAGGGGATCTGTTATCATTTTCTCTTAAGTTCAGAAACTGCTGGACTAAAATGTTATCTTTTAATTCAAGTAGTGGGTCAGATTCATTTTTAATGACTTTCAGGAACTTTCTCGTTAAGGGCCTCTTCATTTTCATTCATTCAGTCCTGCAGAATATTTTCTTGTAACTCGTAGAGTAGACTAGTCTAGCTGTTTCAGTTCAATGTACTTTTTTTTATTAGGTCGGCCACGTGGAAAACGAAAAGGAAGTGAAAATAAAGAATAAAAGAATAATGGCAGTGGGCTTCTCTTACCATCCTCCTAAGCCAAACTGATTTTCCAACAGAATTTCAGCCCTTTTTGACCTTAACGACAGTACTGTGGTGCTCAGTCTTAAAAGCTTGTGGCACTGACCCAGCCATAAGATGTTATTATTCATAATGTGTACATATTCTTATGAATCGTCAAAAAGGCTGTGAACGTGTTTAGAAAGCTTAAAAAGGAGAGAGAGAGAGAGAAAAGTAGAGTCAAGAGCAACGGAAATTCATGGCAAAATAACGAATAAGTAATGATAAACAGTTGAACGGACAAGTATATGAATACATAACGGTTGAAAAATAACTGTTTATGCAAAGTAGCGTCTATCCTCTGCGATTTGCGAACATCGAAGTGTAATTGACGATATACAGCACATTCTTCTCCATTGTATTTATTACTGTGACTGCATATTCGTCTATTCATTCACTTATTCTACTGACTTGTTTTCCATTTGGTTAATTCCTGGTGATTTTTAAAGTTGTCCTCCAAGTTTCCCTTCTGCATGATCCCCCAAACTTAAATTTTTGTTTCCCACTTTTGTGAGGCTCCTCAGACTCAGCGATGGCGTCAAATTCAATTTTGAGATGGTTTCAGTCTTTGCATATGTTCTTTAACGGTATGGCGCTCTCAGATATTCTGGAAATTGGTCCTAAAGGCTTGAACGTAATGCTATTACATCACATTCTTAGATATTTCCAACTTATGGCTCCTCAAGGAGATCCCAGTTCAGTTAGGAAATGTTCTGAGGTCATTTTCGTATATCATTTAGCGCTCGTTTCCGACATAATCCTTCCTCCGGAATTACATTTCCTTCTAATTTGATTGAGGTTGTGTTTAATGGACGTAGCCATACTGTGTGTGTAAAGCCGGTCATCGTTAGGGGTATTTATTTATTCTTATTTATTTTCTTGATTTATTTATTGTGCTGGGAACTCATTTGCCGTTAGTTTAAATACGGCGTTCATCTGGGCCTAATTATTGAATATAAAGACAACAAAATATGTGACGGACCGGGCACCTTGTATGAGATGCCGGTTATTCTGTGGAAGAAACCGGGCATCAAACTGTCGAAATACTGTTATGCGCACCCGGAAATCTTGAACTAATATCGAATATATCTGACAAGACCCTTGTTAGAAGCAGCCTAGCTCTAAGGCCTTCCTCAAGACATTGCACATGTATTGTTCCTCACTAAATGACTGGTAAGCCATTTTTTAAAACAATTTGAGATCCTTGACAGAAAGTTACAAAAACCAAGAAAATTTCTTATCTTATGCTCAGCACCGCCATCTTGCCTCCTTAGGCTAAAGAGAGGACCGTTCGGAGAAGCATTACTCCTTAAAGCTCCCTTCATGAGAATCAATACCAATTCTTGGGAGAGTGCGCTTCTGATCGACATAGGAGCCGAGTATCAATAGGAACGGGATAAATTATGCAAGTTCTGGCGCCCTCACGATCATTGCGGCGGAGAGGTTACTTGTGAATATTTGATGAAGAGTCAAAAATGCGGCCTCATGCACCGCCTACCCGGAAGTTTTTCCTACACAGGAGTTATATATATTCTCTGCCTAAGACTAGTTTTATTATTATCATTTATTCATGGCATATCCGAGAGGCTATCTTGGGTCGATCAGAGTCACATATGTAAGCGCTCTTTCGTCATCCCCTTCATCTTCTGTAGAGAACGCGCCGCTTCCCCGCTGACCAGCAGCCATGGTATCGTTGACAGAATCTTCCTTTTCCAAGAGGTGCGGTTCTTCGCCTAACTATTGTGGAACTGCTTTCCTCGATTTATCAGCTTATCTTTGTTCATTTAGTACATGTTTTTATTTAGGCGCTTCTTTGTTTGTCCTTATCCGCTGATGTCATTCTCCTCGCAAAGTTGTCAATTTACTCTACACATTGCCATTCTGCTCTTGGAAAGCTTGCTGCGCAATAGGTAACTTTCAAGAGTTTTTCCACGTGGATGTTTGTGCAGTTTCACTGACAATAGTCATTACCATTGCCATGGTTTATTTTCTATTATTTTTATCTGAAACCACAAACGACCCATCACTGATGCCTCTTCACTTGTGAACAGTGCAATTATCCAGTTGTGAGATCTTAACGTATGGTGAATAATGCCGTCTGGATACATTCTCTCTCTCTCTCTCTCTCTCTCTCTCTCTCTCTCTCTCTCTCTCTCTCTTTTGACACGAAGTCTTAATTAGGCGATCTCTGTCTCCGTCTGCCGGTATGTATGACTTTGTAACATACTTCAGTGACTTAGTCTGGAAACCGTACCTGCTGTGCGCCACATTTAGCTATAAGAACAAAATGAAGCTGCATTGAGAGTTCTGGCAGAGAGAGAGAGAGAGAGAGAGAGAGAGAGAGAGAGAGAGAGAGAGACTGCAGCGAATCTGTCAGATCTGAAATCCTCATTTCCATTTCAAGCCAAACCTGACCTAGGTCAAATCCTTTTAGCAACAAATATTAAATGACCCTAGGGACTCCAGGGTATCGTATTTTCGTTAGGCCGGTTCCAGTGATGGGTTTGTTCACTTGACGGTTTTGCAACAAGGTAGGAAGATCGCATTTTCCCACAACTGAATTTATTTTGAATAAATAAAGTTCAACGTTTTACACTTCACACCCAGATATGATTGTGTACTTCAGTCTTGGGCCTACGTTTCCAAGTAATATCATTACAAAATTACAGAATTTCACTTCACATTTAAAGTAAGAATACTTTTACATTCCAGTAAAATCTGAAAATCGGAACTGAAGTAAAACTGTCTCGTAGGGCTTTCCACTTTCTGGACAAATTTACATAACTGTCCCATTTCAGCTAAAACAGATTTTTGACACTTCGAGCAAGTTCATATAATTATATCATCTTCGTCATATTCACATTTTAGTGCGATTTATCGTCATCACGAAAAGATCTGCCGTCAATGCGACGTTCAAAGACGGGAGAAATCTTCGTTAACTTTTTCTACGATTTTCGTCCTTGATTCTCTAATTTTCTGTATACCATTTACAAATATGCTGGCTGTTGTTCACTTGTTTAAAACTAATTTTCAAAACCAAGACTTTACCATCCATTGAATCTTAACACTGTACTACGCATTAGTGCGGATAGTGGTACTAAGAGTGTTCAAATAAGGTTTGGCCTTGTTTCATTAAAATTCTTCGGGTAGTCATTGAAAAAAAAAAATAATTTAAAAAAAAGTAAAAAATGCGCTGAGGTTTCTTTGGCGTATATCAAGTTTTCTGTACAGCGTGTAATACTGTATAAAACGCTCAGCCATGGCCCATGAAACTCTCAGCCGGCCGTGGTGGCCTGTGTTGTTGCGGTGCCAGACACACGATTATGGCTAATCTTAACCTTAAATAAAATAAAAAAAACTACTGGGGCTAGAGGGCTGCAATTTGGTACTTTTGATGATAGAAGGGTGGATGATCAACGTACCAGTTTGCAGCCCTCTAGCCTCAGTAGTTTTTAAGATCTGAGGGCGGACAGGGAAAGTGCTGACGGGCAGACAAATAGCTATGTTAATAGTTTCCTTTCACAGAAAACTAAATCGTTCACAAACGAACTAACCTTCATCGAAATCGATGATATCGTATGGAATAAGAAATTAGTAAAACTAAAAGCCAGAAATAAGAGATTCAATAAACTTCTACAAAATTCAGTTGGGAAAATATAGCAAAATAACTCATTTAATTACATTTAAAGTTTAGTGGGTCCCGAATGAAATCGTTATTTCTAAAAGAGATTTTTATCATTACCCAAAAATGTCGAGTGCCCAGTTTTTAGATCTGAATTTCATGTCTGTTGAAATAATGCTGATTTTTAATATGAATTTTGTTTTTGTAAAAGTTGAACTTTCCTAAAATATGTGGGGAATTTAGTATTCATATGTAGTCGAAAAAGTAAATTAAATTGGGCGGAAATCAAGGCTAAAAGTGTAAAAAGCGCCTCTAAATTTTAAGCATTGTTTGTAAAAATGATAACTTTTCTTGAATATATAAGTGTTTTCATGATCAGAATAAAAAAAAAAAGCATTTATACACTCCGCAGAAAGTAGATTGATCAGCTTTCGGTGCTAGAGGCAACAATGACCGTATGATAAGTGGCGTTAGATATGGCAAGTTCTTTAGCACGTAATGTGGAGGGAAGATTAAGCACTCGATTTTGATTTTCCTTCTTTTCCAGTTTATTTGCCGTTTTGGTTTTCCTCTTCTCGTTTTCCTCATCTTTGTTGTCATCTGTCTTGGTTCTCTTACTCCGTCGATTCCTTCTTTAATCTTTTTTATCTTTTATCCATCTCTTCTTTCTTATTATTCCTCTTATCCCTCTTTCTGGCCTTCATTCTCCTTTGAATTCTCCTCTTTCTTCCTCCCCTGCTTATCATACCACTTCTCTTGCTATTACTCTTCCATGCAATTCTTCGTAGCGATGATCACAACTAAATTTCTAGGTGAAAACAACAGTTGGGAATCGACTTGCTTGCCAAATGCGTTGAAGGAAATGACGTTGATCGGTTCCATTTGGGTTTTGGGCTACTTATTTGTTACCTTCGAAACCGCAGTGCTAATGCATCATCGAATACTAATACATACAAAAGAGAATAATAATATTGGACAATTTTGTCTCGGAATATTTGCGAATATTCCTTCCGTTATTTCTTATGCTCTGAAGTTTCTTCGGCGCAATCGAGTTTTCTGTACAGCCGCTACAGCATATAATCAAGGCCAGCGAAAATAGACCTATCTTTCGATTGTCTCGGTATAATGCTGTATGAGCCGCAGCCCATGAAACTTTAACCATGGCCTGGTCGTGGCCTATCCTATATCGTTGCCAGAAGCACGATTATGGCTAAATTTAACCTTAAATGAAGTAAAAATTACCGAGGCTAGAGGTTGCAATTTGGTATGTTTGATGATTGGAGGGTGGATGATCAATATAACAATTTGCAGCCCTCTAGCCTCAGTAGTTTTTAATCTCTGATGACAGAAAAAAGTGCGGACAGGAAAAAGTGCAGACAGGAAAAATGCGGACGGACAGACAAAGCCAGCACGGTAGTTTTCTTTTCAGAAAACTAAAAAGGAAACCATATTTTATTAAGGCCACGTTGCTTAAATAATTTTTTTTTACCCTTTTTTATCATACTGTCTCTTTGTATTATATGCATTGCACTTAACTTTCAGAAATACGAGAATTTCTCTATGTCATTTGGACATTTTTGTTTTGGGTATCACGTGAGAGTTTTACGCCTAAAATTTTCCATTACAATTTAAATTACTTAACACTGTTCTGTTTGTCCACACAGACACACACACACACACACACACACACACACACGTACGGATTTTTACGTCTTTCTCTTTAGAGCAGTGGCTCCAGAAATTGTTACCTACCCTTTAGAGTCTCATGTGGTATTATGGGTAGCCCATTTCCTGCGCCAGGG
>NC_089767.1:10467649-10527649 GCF_040412425.1 Macrobrachium rosenbergii
AGGTATTGACGACATACGTAAGGGACAATGGTAGGTTGGGAGAAGAGGTGAGTCACAGATTAGTTGAAGTAAGGAATGTAGCAGGTTGTGCAGAAGAGTGTAAGATAGAGATTTGAGATGTCATGTTGGGGCCGGTGTGGGAATGTTTGCAGGTGTTGTTATGCCAGCTATCCTTTATGAAGGTAAGCGCAGATGTTGAAAGAAGTTGAAAAAAAATGCTGGAGCTGGTGAGATAAAATGCTGGCAAAGCATTTAGGGCACAATAATATTGGAAATATGAGAAAAGTGTAGATATGTAAACTAGTGGTAAAACAGTAGTAGGATGGATCAGAGTGTTCTGAGATGGCTTGGCTATGTGGAAAGAATGGAGGATTGAGCGTTGATAAAAGGGTTTGAAACTTCGGAAGTGTTAGAGAGAAGAGGAGAGGAAGACCTAGAAATTGCTGGATATATAGGTTGAAAGAGGCATTGAAGAAGATCCTGAATGTCGAAGAAATGAGAGTATGTGCAAGTGACGGGCGAATGGTCAGCGTGTGTGGGTGTGCAGGGGGTTTGATGGATGAGTAATTTGTGCAGGTGTACAAAGTAACCAATGATGTTGAATTCTGCACGAGATGGGCATTCCCAATTCAGCAGTTAAAATATTAACGTAGCAGTGTTCTGTTTTTCTGTGGAGTCTCCTAAATATATATATATATATATATATATATATATATATATATATATATATATATATATATATATATATATATATATATATATATATATATAACTTATGTATGTGTGTGTGTGTAATTTTCTCTTTTATCCTTTCTTTTTAAATTGGACATATTCTAAAATTGATTTAGTTTGTTTAACTAAGCGTGTTCCTGAGGTATTTTGGGTTCGTTGGTTATATGTTGGTCTCTCTAACAATCTTTTTTTTTTTTTTTTTTACTTGAACCTTCTTGAGAAATGTTGCCTGTATGAGGAAGAGTGGAGTTTATGTCACAAGCGAAACCACTGCTCCTCAGAATCAGCTGCGGTAAAGACTCCAAATTGCGCAAAAGTACAGATGATGAGAGATATCTATAGGAGTTCAAAGATTGCTTGAAGAATTGAACTTAAAAAGTCTAGGTTCACGTAACCTCAAACAATTCGACAGCAACGATCGTGAATGCAGCCGTACGTGCGCACATCCGCACTCTCTCACCCTCGCCCAAATACCAAGTCGAGTTATGACAGAACAGCAGACGATAAGCTTCAGAAATTTGCAGAACCTGGCAGGAGCGCCGTGCGATTCATCGGATTTCTAAAAATAGTAGATATTTGCGGGTTCGCGTTTGCCAATTCTTTTATTTCCCCCCATTTCTCTTATCTTTATTGCCATAATTTGCTGTTGGTAAACACTGTGCCAGTGATGACGGGAAGTGAGCGTGATTTTCTTTTACGATTTCTCTTCCGCAGACTTTTATTATTATTATTATTATTATTATTATTATTATTATTATTATTATTATTATTATTATTATTATTATTATTATTATTATCGTCGTTATATTTTCATGGATATTGACTTCATTACAATAATTTGAAATGTCAATTTTTTCATGATTTAATTTTTACTTTTCTAGCTATTGTTAACATTATTATGGAAGTAAAATTGATTTAATTTTAATATTGTGTATTTATTCATTTGCAATAATAGTAATAATAGTAAGGATAATAATAATAATCATAATCATAATAATAATAATATAAATAATGTACTGCTATGATTATTATTGTTTACAGTAGTCCAAAGACCTTTAAATTACGTATCATTTGATGTGATCCTATGCGTGTGATGTCTATTAGCGAAGAGTTTATTTTGAATTTGATGTTAAGCGATGTAATTAATGTGGGTTAACAAATGGGCGAATTATCTCTGTACCGTTAATTGATTTGTGGATTTAGTCATGCTCTCAGCTCAAGTACACATCCGTCTGGCAAACTTTTATGAAAGCTAATTGGTGTTAGTGGGGGTTGTCTGGGAATAGATAATAATAATAATAATAATAATAATAATAATAATAATAATAATAATAATAATAATAATAATAATAATAATATAATAATGAACATATTTTAAGTATAATTTGAATATGCTGATCTGATTGATATCAGTGTTTGAGATACTAAAAGTAATATTATCATAAAAATCCAGAAAAATTATGGTAAATATTATTTTAAAAATGTTGAACATCGTTTATATGATTATATATATATATATATATATATATATATATATATATATATATATATATATATATAATATGTATATATATATATATGTGTGTGTGTATGTAAGTATGTGTGTGTGACACGTGTGTATATATGTATGTGTGTGTATATATATATATATATATATATATATATATATATATATATATATATATATATATATATATATATATATATATATATATATATATATATATATATATATATATATATAAACTTACATACGCGTTATGCACTGTAATTCTTGAAACAGTAATGATGGTGTTGATGGTGATGGCAAAAGCAGCAGCCTATTATTTTCCATAATTTCGACGGAAGAAGAAGCGCCGAAGAGCGTAGTGTCGAAAAGCCCGAACTCCATTGGACGGGATACCTGGGTGGACATGCGAGTAGATGGATTGGTTGGGTGTGGTGTTGCATTGACTGCTCCAGGGATTGAGAGGGCCGGGTTGGGAGGGTGGGGGTTAGGGTATGTCGGGTTCATGTCGGTTGGGGACTCTGGGGTTGGGGAGCGGGGTGACGTGAGGTTGGGGCTGCCTGGAGCGGGGGGGAGAGGTTGTGAGTTCAGATATTCCGTGTCCACTGCTGCCAATTCCGTGACTTGGCGCATTACTGGTATGGATTTTGTATGCTCCGGCTTGGCATACGGTTCGTACAACCCCTCTCCCCTTCCCTGCCCTAGGCATTCCCCATCTTCCCCTTCTTTGGCCTTCCATTCCCCCTCCTCCTTCACCCCTTCCCCCAATCGCCATTTTGACTTGCCGGAAATGTATGTGGTTGGTTGGCCGGTGGCACTGGCACAAAGCTCGGCGACTGAAATGTGCTGCGAGTTTTAATACAACTTCCCGTTTCCCATAGATACAGACGCTCAGGCGTTCATACGCGCCAGTGCTGTCAAATTGATATTCATGGGAATTTTTTCCTCGGCCACGATATAATTATGCCGTTGCATTCATACGTGTACGCATTCATGCTTACGCAAGTTATACAGGTCATGGGTCGTACCAGCTAAAATAATGCATTGATAAAGGAGATACCTGCATAAACAGTGAGAAATATTATTTTTTATGTTGGGTTTTCACCATGATGGTGATACCCAGTTCGAACATTTCTTAATTAGAAAAGCGAGACATAAGTTAGTCAAGTTTATTAGGTGAATATAATAATTCAAATGGCGGGATTTATCGTGATTTATTTATCAGCTTATTATTGTCTAATAATAATAATAATAATAATAATAATAATAATAATAATAATAATAATAATAATAGAATATTTATTGCCAAAGCAGATATTTCAAAAACGCTCAACTTTTAGCAATATGTTAGTGTGGCTGCAAATGGGAAATCCTAGTATGATGAACTTGAGATAATGGGTAAGCTCTATCATTTTGATATAAAAATCAAACTATATATGTGTATATACGATATATGTGTATGTACATTCTTTGCTACCTCTTCATAAGCACGCACTTGTAAGAGGGATGAATCCATAGAGAGAAAATACTATTCAATTTTACTTTCATCTTTTAACTGCTGAATCAAGGAGAAAATATTTCATGAAATTTGACATAGACCTACCGTCGGCCGCTTTATATACCACCATAAACGCCTATCAGCGCTTTTTGGATATTGCAGTTACTCTGTCCCGGCATTCTTTCCTCTATGACTTGCACTTTCAAGGCCGTCTTCTCCATCTTCCTCCCCAGATCTTTGAATTATATTCACTTTCCACCGATTTTTTGTCCTCCTTTCTCTCCGTATGACCAAACCACCTCAAGACTCAACAGTGATTTATCTTCTCCCCTATACTACTGTCTTAGCATAACTATGTATCCTCTTACTTCAAGTATTCTAGGCAAAAAGTTAATCTCAATAACTTTTGCTATCTCATTAGCTTTCAGCAACCACCCTTATCATAAGAAGGAAAGTATCCCTGGAAAATAATGGTAACACTGACTTCATCTTTGGGATTTTATCCGCTGAAGAATGAAACTCTCCAGCCCTACCAGCGTAAGTGGATGCATATAATCCTCCTCCCCGTTAAGTCTGAAATTATGGAAGTATTTTATGCCCTCATGGATGAGTGGATAAAGTTTGCCAGGTGTTTCACTCGTCGAAAGTTCAAATCCCTAGGGAGGAAATTACTGTAAGCCTGTATATTCAGGTGATATTAGTCTACTCAGTGTTGGTGGTAGATATGGGTGCAGTGGTACATGATATAATTCCACTGTATGTCTTCTGTGCCTGAGTGGATAAGTGCAGTTGTAGTGCTTCACTGGATGCTTGTTCAAATTTCCAAGGAGGATGTTTTTCTGGTGAAGAGACTCATGTTCTGCAAAGTAGAGTTGGCCCAGCGATTCCCTCCTAGATATTTTGATACCTTCCTTGCTCAGTTTGTTTCTTTGCAGCGTCCCTTCAGCTCTCAGTCCTTTTATTCTACATCCGTTCATAATTCTCTTCCTTTCATATTACTTTCCACTCTCCTAATAATTGTTTCAACATTTTCAGCGCTGAATGAGCTCATAGGTCCCAAGACTTGGCCTTTGGCCTAAATTTTATATTCTAGTTCCCTGCTCAACTTATGAGTTTTACCCCTTCTCTCATCTTACTGGCGTTCGTGACTTTTACTTCCTAATATCTATGTGAATCAACCACTTGCAATTCTTCCATCATCTGTACTAAACTTTATTGCCCCGCCATCGAAGACTTGATATACTCTCATAACCAAATTTCCATTTTCTTTTTCATTAGTCTGCTGTTTCTTTTCACAATCCATTCCCGAGCACTTTCTTATGCCATGAACTTACACTTTCCTAAACTTTTCTCTTCACTCCATTTGTAAACATCTTCGCTCCACCAATAAACCAATAAATATATCAAACAGCCACTAATTGATGCTTACCTCCCAATCTAAGCTACACTTTTACATCAGATGTCTATACACACACATATACATATATATATATATATATATATATATATATATATATACATATATATATATATATATATATATATATATATATATATATATATATATATATATATATATAGAGAGAGAGAGAGAGAGAGAGAGAGAGAGAGAGAGAGAGAGAGAGAGAAATCTACTGTATGTATGGACTTCCGCTGCATGTTATGTTGTATTTGTACAGCCTATATTAAAAAGTTTTACAGAAATTATCGAAATTAGCGATACGTAATTCGCTTGCTTATTTTCATTTTACTTATAAATAAGTGAGTCTCTCTCTCTCTCTCTCTCTCTCTCTCTCTCTCTCTCTCTCTCTCTCTCTCTCTCTCTCTCGTTAACTGATGTCACAACGAATATCTTTAATAACAGGGATTATAGATGCCATATATCAGAAGCTTCTTTATCCCTAATTTTACTTAAATGGTCGAATTATCTAAAATGGCAATGAAGCTTCAGGAAATTTCGCATAATTGGAGATAATTTACTTGCAAAAACAAGCAGACGTAATCCGCTATAATCTAGTGGCTCTTTTGTTTGGAATTGAGAGATTTTGTGTAAAAACAACTTATACTTTCTAGAGTACATGAATTCACAGTTTCTGAAGTACAGGTTAGTTTCTTAGTCGCTGGAATGCTAGATGTAAACTTCAAAATCACATATTGGATTGTTTTACTATCGTGTTCAGTAGTTCTTTAGCCAGTAAATTTACTGGTATGGTTCACAGTCGTAAAGGAACATTGCAGTTTCTCAGGTAATGAAAATATAGGTGATTTCTCACTAAATGAAAAACTGTGGAACTTCTTAACCATGTCCACGTAACGGTATTGTAGTCACTTAATTACAAGGTGGTCTCATGACCACTGCTGTATGTGAATTCTCTTTGTCACTGGTGCACCAGGAGGCTTCCTAGTCCTTGGAATAATAGGTGGTTTCTCGGTCACTGTAACACCTGGTGATTTCTCAGTCACTGGAGTACAGGGTGGCTTTAGTCCCTGGATTACTGTGAATGTTTCAGTACTGGATCACAAGCTGGGTTTTCGTTTACTTGTATTCGAAAAGATTTCTTTGAAATGAAGATCATTTTTGCGGTTCATGATATAACAAGGCGTTTCTAAAGTCACTGCAATAAGATGATCCTTTCCCTGGTACTGGGATTGGAATAAGATGAGTCTTTCCCTGGTACCTGAACTGGAATAATATGATTCTTTCCCTGATATTGAAACTGGAATAAGATTATTCTTTCCCTGGTACTGGTACTGGAATTGGAATAATATGATTCTTTCCCTGCTACTGGGATTGTAATAAGATGAATCTTTCCCTGGTATTGGAACTGGAATAAGATGATTCTTTCCCTGGTACTGGGATTGGAATAAGGTGAGCCTTTCCCTGGTACTGGAACTGGAATAAGATGATTCTTTCCCTGGTACTGGGATTGGAATAAGATGAGTTTTTCCCTGGTACTGGAACTGAAATAAGATAATTCTTCCCCTGGTACTGGGATTGGAATAAGATGAGTCTTTCCCTGGCACTGGAACTGGAATAAGATGATTCTTTCCCTGGTACTGGAACTGGAATAAGATGATTCTTTCCCTGGTACTGGAACTGGAATAAGATGATTCTTTCCCTGGTACTGGAACTGGAATAAGATGATTCTTTCCCTGGTACTGGAACTGGAATAAGATGATTCTTTCCCTGGTACTGGAACTGAAATAAGATCATTCTTTCCCTGGTACTGGAACTGGAATAAGATGATTCTTTCCCTGGTACTGGAACGCAAGGGACACCCACATTGTCCTTTTTTAGCGCAATGACATGACCAGTGACAATGTAAATTGCACCAGTTCTGTGAAACTTTGTAATTCCGTGAATAAAAGCCATAAACAAGGTCACAGGGTTACGAAGAAATAAAAGGGTGTCTGCATCGACTCAGTAAAAATGACTCAAAATAGAATTTGCTCTTGCATGTAATTTGCTCTGAGATATATCTTTTATATCGCTTAGTTTATCGTTTCAGATGAACAAGCGTTTATGTTTTATAATTATCATCATTGTTATTATCACATCGTACATGATCTTCATTCATAAATGTTTAAATATTTCACACCTGTATTGTCACTTTGAGTGTATTTTTCAACTTGCGAATGATCCTACGCATTTATTATTATTATATATATATATATATATATATATATATATATATATATATAAAAATATATATATATATATATACATAAAAAAATACATATATATATAATCATATACGCCGTTACATTGTATATTCATTGAATATTAAGGCAAAATATTCATTATGCCTTGAGAATAATTTATACCCAAGGGGAATTATAGCTGATAAGTGCTCTGTCACCAGTGTGTTCGAACCGCTGCCTGATTTAGAAACTAAGACATGCAGTGACTTTGACCACTGACCCATACTAGTGATGAAGCTCATATCAGTTATAATTCCCTTTATTCCCAATGTATTGTGAATTGGATATTACAGTAAATGACATTTGTGGTTTGATATAATATATATATATATATATATATATATATATATATATATATATATATATACATATATATGTATGTATGCATGTATGTATTAATTTAGGTAAGAACATGGCGACGCAATCGCCTACATCTCATAGGGGCAATTGGTCGGCTAGGAATATTGGTTAGATGGTGCTGTATAATGCGAATGACTTATTGCCCACAAAAATACTTAACTGTGAATGGGTATTAGCTTCAGCTACGGCCAAGAAATATTGCATGGGGCTAGCAAACTCACGCATAAAGAATTACTTTATATACATATATATTATATATATATTATATATTATTATGCATATATATATGTATATTCATACATATATACATAATGAATGGCATTGTTGCTTCTAGAAAATCGAATCTTTAATAAGAACTGTATGGCCACCAGAAACTTCAGCTGCTCAGAAACTACTAAAGTAAAGCCCTGAATATAGATTTGTGTCCCGAAACGTTGATAATGGAAATAAATAGATTTATAACTAAAAATGCTGAAGTTTCTGCTATCCATACTGTTCCTATTATACATACGCATATATATATATATATACATATATATATACATATATATATATATATATATATATATATATATATAAATATATATATATATATATGTATATATATATGTACATATATATATATATATATATATATATATATATATATATATATATATATATATATATATATATATATATATATATATATGTGTGTGTGTGTGTGTGTGTGTGTGTGTACCACATGCTTTATTGGTGTAGACACTAAGACTGAAATAGAAAGAGATAGGAAAACAGACTGTTTGTGGGAGATCTTTGGTCATTTTATTTATCTGGTCATGCGATGGATAAAGAAGTTTGGCTGATTAATATGGATGTAGGTGGAGCAGAGAGATATAAGTTGAAGGTTAGATTTGAAGAGCTTGAAGATGATTGTTGAATTGATATTTTATAAGAAAAATGGTGATTATTGGTTATAGAAAATCCAGGATAGAATGGGAACGTGAAAAACGTTAAGGGGAGAGTTCTTTGATCATCTACTATTGCTGAATGAAGGGAAAAGTTTTTAGGATGGTTTAATGGTGCAAAGTAGGAGATATTTTAGGTAACTGTTTTATGTAATGAATTGTGCAGATTGAAGGAAAATAGTGAAGGAAAGAGGTGGATGGATGGTGAGTAAAAGTTAAGGTTTTGGAGGAAAATGTGGCTGTCATCTGGAAACAATTCAATGTTTAGGCACAGAGGTTTAGGGAAGAAAATTAAAAGTGGATGATAGTTTCATAGGATCTTTCCTAGATAGTGACCCCCAGTGGTTTTAACCCGGTATGTATCCACCTTTGCGGCGTGTTCAGTAGAAGCCCGTTGGGGATTACCGTAAAATCATAAACAAAAGACTATTAATATCATAAAGATAATGACCCTCAGGAAATATTAACCCTAGTTAACGACCCCCGAAAACACTTGAGGGTCACTATTTAGGAAAGATCCGTTTCGTAAAGTGTAAGCGGTAAGCAGAGAATTGTTTTTCAAGAACATTTGCAAATGGAATGAAAATTAGGAGAGACGGCTTAAAACGTAGAAATAACAGAAGAATGATGGATGGTGTGTGGCACACATTGACCATTTCACTGTTATTGTGGGTCCCCACCACATAGTCTTAAGCCGATCTTCATGATGGTTTTAAGCCCATGGTATTTCATTGACAAAAGACTTTGTGGGACAGGAAGTACTTTGCCCCCTTCCTAGAATTCTGGTCACCTAGTTTGGCGCACCTGACCATAGCAGCTTTTCGTTTTCTCTTGAACTGCCATCATCTCCATATGAACTAGATCACAAGAGTCTCAAAACTAGTGGTTAAATTCTAGGAACCAAGCATATCCCAGCTTTGCACTTCTTTTATCCCGAATTTCTCTCAAGAGGCGAAGAAGTCCCTGGATGTGATTCTAAAAGCCACGTTGACAAGCTCACAACCCTGTGATTCTTACCACGCATTAGGCTATGTGACATGAAAAAAGGCATAGATATGCTTAAAGAACAAATTCAAGTATATTGTAGAACCATCCTAGCATTCCTTTGGACTGAAGACATTACCCAGATAGGACCACATACCTCATGCCTAATTCCTTCAGAGTTCCTTCAGATACTTCCCACATAAAAGTGCTTCCTTTGTTTGTTTGGACAACTTGGAATGACCAAAAAGTTGTTAAGGAGCTTGATAAGGCATGCGGGATATTTTGTCTTGTTGATATTCTAAATATGACTGCCTTGCGACACCAAGTCAATTCACACATGAAGGTAAGCAGTGGAGCATCTCCTCTAATTGTCTTGGGTAAGTGACTGACCAGGCCCGTAATGACATTCCTAATCATTGTTATTATTTTTCAGAAGATGAACCCTATTCTTATGGAACAAGCCCACAAGGCCCATTGACTTGAAATTCAAGCTTCCAAAGAATATGGTGTTCATTTGAAAGAAGTAACAGAAGGTAATGGGAAATACAGAAAAAGGAGATCAGTTATTAGTAAAACAGATAAATTAACAGATAGATAAATAAAATGTAAGTAAATTATTAAGATATAAGGAGAATTGTATTAGGGTAGTAATGCATTGTATTGCATTTTCTCTTGAACTTGCGAAGTTCCAATTGAACGACATCCTCAAGGAAGCCGTTCCACAGTCCAAAAGTATGAGGAATAAAGGACCTCTGGAACTGAGAAGTTGACAGCGAGACACATATACGACATACTAGTGCTGCTGTTCAGCGAATCTGGTTGCTCTCGGCAGGAAAAGGAGATCAGGAATCAACTGTGAATGTGAAAGATTTCTGTTAAAATACAACCTAGGAAAAATTGACAAACAAGAGATCATCCATTGATGGTCCAAGTCATAACTGCTAATATTAGGAAACAGAAACCTACCACCAGAAATCACCCTATCTATAAGAGATAAATCTCTGGCAGAAGCAGACGTCCACACCAGAGAACAGTATTCTAGTAAAGGAAGAACAAATGACCTAAAACAAATTGGATTGATTTTATCACTGTTATGAATATATGAGGCCTTACAAACAATAACTTAACTTTCGTGCGGCATTTGCTGAAACTTTCCTAGATGTTTCTCAAAAGTAAGATGTGAGTCTTAAAGCTTCAGACTCATTCAGCAGAGTTCCATCCACCTGAAGGGGAGGATATGGAAAAATCTGTATGAGATCTGCTAATCAGTAGTCTTTTCGTTTTACTGGAGTTCAGCCTCATACCCCACTGACTACACCAATCACTAATCCGGTCCATGTCCCGACTGAAGCTAAGGGCAGCTTCATTTTCAATAAGTGGAGACTTTACTACACCCGCAAATGTTGCGTCATCGGCATACTGAACAATCTTGTTTTCCAGGCCAACAACTATATCACTTGTCTGGAAATCCAGACACAGTAGGTCTTGGTTTGCTAAAGGTCCCATCAACAGTAACTTGCTGTTGCCTACCTGTAAGGAACTCTTGCAATAATTCTAAAACATGTCCACCCACTCCAAGATTCTGAAGTTTATACATAAGTGCTTATCTGATATCAGTGATATTCCAGTAAGGCTCATCTGTAGTAGGAATAGGTTTCAATGGTGCCTTCATCTCTAGGTAAGTGGGACAATTGTAGCAAAATTCTGACATACTCCTGTTAAATCTTAGGCCTTTAGATTCTGGAGATACTTTTCCTACTGTTTTTCTGATCCTAAATGTCACCAGTGGCATCATTCTCCGCAAGAAACTGAACTTTGTCCAGTGGCTCTTGTTCATTAGTTCCACAGTACTTGTGTTTGTCTTAATGGTAGTCTACTATAACCAGTTGAAGGAGTGACTTGTCAGTTAGTTATTAGCACATAATTTAACCTAGCAGTGTGGGTGAGTGTGGCAGGACACTGTGGGACAGCAAGGATTGTTCAGCTCAAGTGCCATGAAGGTTCATTATTAGCACAGTGATCATTAGCAGCATAGTTGGTATGTTGATCCTTTACAGAAGGAGAATCGTAATGAATGGTGGCTTGATGCTTGCTCTTCTCCTGTTTTGCTTTTATCTTTAATTAATCTCTCTCTCTCTCTCTCTCTCTCTCTCTCTCTCTCTCTCTCTCTCTCTCTCTCTCTCTCTCTCTCTCTCTCCGTAGTTGTCCTATAGTAATAGTTTTGTGCTTCTCTTGTTTTTTTCTATTCTGGACCAGCATCCTTACTCGCATTTTGGAAAGAAAATATTATTTGCACTATCATTATTTTCCATATGGTTATTACTATCGAACTTTGCATTGGCTGCAAACTTCTGTTACCGCCCCCCCAGCACTAATATTATGTCCTTTTAGTTTTCTGAAAAGAAAACTACTGTTCTGGCTTTGTCTGTCCGTCCACACTTTTTCTGTCCGCCCTCAGATCTTAAAAACTACTGAGGCTAGAGGGCTGCAAACTGGTATGTTGTTCATCCACCCTCCAATCATCAAACATACCAAGTTGCAGCCCTCTAGCCTCAGTAATCTTTATTTTATTTAAGGTTAAAGTTAGCCATTATCTTGCGTTTGGCAACGATAATAGACCAGGCCACCACCGGGCCGTGGTCGAAATTTCATGGGACGCTGCTCATACAGCATTACATTCTGCTAGGCCCGAGTTCGAGTCTCCGACCGGCCAGTGAAGCATTAGAGGAATTTATTTCTGGTGGTAGAAATTCGTTTCTCGGTATAATGTGGTTCGGATTCCACAATAAGCTGTAGGTCCCGTTGCTAGGTAACCAATTGGTTCTTAGCCACGTAAAATAAGTCTAGTCCTTCGGGCCGGCCCTAGGAGAGCTGTTAATCAGCTCAGTGGTCTGGTTAAACTAAGGTATACTTAACTTATACCGAGGCCACCAAAAGAGATCTGTTTTTTGGTGGCCTTGACTATACGATGTACAGAAAACTCGACTGCGCCGAGGAAACTTCGGCGCATTTTTTACTTGTTTTATATTGAAGAAGGTAGTCACCTGCAGGGAGTGTCATGACAGTGGTTGAGGACTAAGCTGGCATTCAAGAGGCCTGGAGTTTGATTCCTGCTTGTCGCTCACACAGCTGGCACAGCTGTTAGCTGGGAGTGAAAGGCACAGGAGAAAAAATCACAATCCCATGATCTGCTATGTATGTCTCTCTACAGAACGTTTCTCCAACGCTGTTTGATGATATGGGACTGAAATTGGCATACCTTCCCTTGTCCAGCATTTGTGGCAGGCACCGACTGTACTGCTCTCGGACAAAAAAAACAGGAGTGCTGCAGTACAGATCTGTCCAAAAGCATATCCAACTCCAGTAATTCAGTTCATTGGTCTAGTTGTTGGTCATAATGAAGGAACAATTCTTGCTGCTATGCTTTAAAGAAAGCTTCATCTCATCAGCTATTGTAACAGTCTTGTCTGTTTGCTTTACTACATTCACTTTCAAACATGTGTCAGAGAATAGAGTTGACTTCCTCCATTCAGAAAAGTTCATTGGGGTTTTCACTTGTATCCTCAGGACTTCTGGGTCTAAACCTGGTTCATAGGAGGCTTATTCATCAGAGTTTCTTCATTCGAATCTCCTCCATACCATGTGAATTCTCAGAACTTTTGCCAGGAAATATCTGGCAGAAGTTCAAGATCTGAACTTTTACTTTTTCATAGTCATTGATCTCTTTAGATGCCATGCCACTGAAGGTACAAAGTGCTCTTCCTGTGAGACACATATACAAGTAGGGAAGCCCACTTCTCTTTTAGTACTTCATGGCACCATGTGACCACCTCCACAGCCTGGAAAGAGGCATTGGGCATTCCTTTGTTCATGAATCAGGAAGACATGTGTACGACCTGTTAAATAAAAAGCCACTGTAGCAAGTTTTGGTGGATCACTCTACTCATTATCAGCTTACTCACATTGTACCTGTCTTGTAGCACACAGTCATTTTATCTCAAGACTTGAAAATGTAGTAAAGTTCCAGTCAGGGTTTTGACTCAAGTTATTTTTTGTCTCTCTTCTACAGTGAGCACAAAGTTAAGCTCTGTGCTCTCTTGTAATGATAAAGAGGTTGGCAGTACTGAATTAATCTAGTTTGCAGGAACTTGATTGAAATGGTGTGATTAGGTCCAGTATTGTAACATCGATCCATTTTTATTAAGATGCTACATCAAGGCGTTCTTTAGTTGGTTAAGAAATGGAGTTGCTGTATTATTTTTAACTTGGGAATCCATTCTGTTGTTTTATGAGAAAGCCGGTAGATTGATTATTGATTTTTAAAAAATTTTGCAGGTCTCTAATTCTTATCTGATAACCAGGTTAGTCATGTTCTAACAGCTACAGGTTACAAGTTAATTGCTAACCCAAGGATAGGACCACAGTTCACTTTGTGAAACGAGAGATTCCGACAGTAAATATGCTTATTAGTTTGTGAAGTAGTTATGGTAGTCAGGACATCCCAGTCAAGGTAGAAGAGAGGGTGAAAACTATAATCTGCTAGGAGTGCCTGTTTTACATTTACTTGGCACCAGATCCAAGCAGTACAAAACAAGTCATAAACACATGTTACTAACTTATCACACACACAAAACAGGTTGAATACAAGCGAACAACTTATTGGTAGTCCTAACCAGTGATCCGTATGATTATCCAGCATTTGCCGAAGCTTCGTTTTCCGCTTATGGACGTTTACTTGCTTTCAAACTGTTGGTGATATATATGCAGTTAGTTGCCGACATGTGTTTATGACTTGTTTTTCTGAAGTGCTGACGCACCCTAAAAGTAGATAAACAACCAAATATGTGCAATAATTTCAAGAACATTAATTTTTACTCTACTGAGTCTATACCTTTCATACTGTTCTTGTGGATAATGAAAAACTTAACTTTTCGTCGGTATCGGAAACTCTTCCTTTCCTTATAAATAATGCTTAACCATCATGTAATGGAAATGTCTTTAGAGGTGACTTTAGTCGTGTGGAGTTTTAGTTATTTACCCAGGAAAGTTTGAACAGGAAACACGAAAAAAGGATATGCAGTTTCTTACAATTTCCAAATCTTAATAAGATTACCTTTTTTGTTATTCTTTATCTTTACTTCATTATTTTAATTTATTATACTTTAGAATTCACTAATATACAGTATATACATATATACACAACCACATTATATATGTATATATATATATATATATGTGTGTGTGTATATACTATATGTACTGTATATATATATGTGTATATATATGTTAATGAATTCTAAACTATAATTAGATAAAATAATGAAGTAAAGATAAAGAATAACAAAAAAGGCAATCTTATCAAGATTTGGATATTGTAAGAAACTGCACACTCTAACCCATGGAAGGAATGGTCTTTTTCATCTTGATCCAAGGCTTGGAGTTACAGGCATGACCAAAAGGTGCTGGAAAAACACATATCCATTGAACGTTATCAGTAGTTTATTATATATATATATATATATATATATATATATATATATATATATATATATATGTGTGTGTGTGTGTGTGTGTGTGTATATGTGTGTGTAAGATATAAATATACCCATATAAAAACATTATGTAAGATAAAAAGGCAAAAACATTGCAACCATATATTTCGAAGACTAATACTTCTGTATGCCTGATCACTGATGAAACATGCACACGTGTATGTAGCCATATTATTTCACCGTAAGACGTGCTGTCTTTTCAGCAGTTATCGCCCGCTCTCTCTCTCTCTCTCTCTCTCTCTCTCTCTCTCTCTCTCTCTCTCTCTCTTCCTTCACTTACAGTGTTCCCAAGGGTCACTTCGTCCCTCATCTTACCGACGAAGCCCATCTCCAGCTTCCTTTACTTTTCAGCCGAGTCTTTGGCATCCTTTTTTTTTTTTTTTTTTCGTCGATTTTTTGTTTTTTATTTTTTATTTTTTTTGTTTCTTTCAGTTTTATAGACAACTTATATACTTATATTGTATTACTGTCATCATTGCTTTGTGAGGTTCTTGACTTGTAACTACATGGTCGTTTCTTATTTTTCAAATTTATTGTTTTAATAATATTTCCTTTTGTTACATTTTTTTTTCTTTCATTTTTCTCCAATTTTCATAAAGGCCCGTTTATTAGACTTTTTCCTGTCTTTTGGTGCTGTCCATTGTTGAAGGTATGTTTTCCTTTTTTTTTCTATTTTGTTAAGTGCATCACCAGCTGTTACTCATATTTCGTAATGCCTTTGTCACATTGCAATGTTCTCTTTGTTATTAAGCCGTCTCGAGAAACTCTGCTACTCTTTTACTTTTAATACAGCTTCTTTTCTTTTACCCTTTGCATATTTTCTTATAAATTTTCGTTCTTTTTCTACATCTTCACCACCATGATACCATTTCGCTGTTTCATGATTCTTTTTTCTTTGCATTATCATTTTCTTTTTATCTTCGTATTTCAACCTCTTAATCTTCTTTCTGTTACGTTTCGTCATCCGCTTTCCATTCTCATTTTATGCTTTATCACACCTGCATTTTTCCCTCCGATAGTTATTGTTGCCTTTTCTTATTTGACGCTATCTTCTGAGTTATTCTCTGCATGTTGATCATGTTTCAGTTATTTCTCATGTTAAGCATTCCTTCTTTCGACAATGTTTTCTGACAGTATATACCCAGATGTGCTCCCCATCTCTTTGTTCTTATCATTTCGCTTTGTTTACTTCAAAACTGTTTGCCTCGCTCTCTTTCATAATGATGGTTATGGTGTCGTTAGAGGCCAAGTATTTGACATTCACTCATCACAACTAGAGTTCGATCCCAGTGAAGCCCATTTCACGACAGTCGTCGTATATAAGATATCAACATTGTTCAGGATAAAATCCTTTTTTCTTATCTCTCCCTATCACTTGTTTCCTATACTTATCGTTTGTGCATTTTTTCAATTAATGTTTCATTTTACATTACTTTATTGTTCCCTTTCCCATTTTTATCATTTTGATCCCTGTTGCGTTTTTCTTTTTCCTTTCAGTTCGCTGATATTCGTCACGTATTTCGCATCTTTTTTTCTCTCTCTATTATGTCTATTTTGCCACTGATGACTGTCTTTCCTTCATCCTGTTTTTCCTTTTTCTTCACTTCATTCTTTTGTTTTACCGACCTTCTTTACCCCGCCCTCCATCCTGTTGCTGTGAACTTCAGTGTTTTTTTTTTTTTACTTACTCTTTCATGTCTTCCTTCAGCCTCCTATCCTCCATTTCCCACCGTCAGTCACTCCATCATGTCCTCGTCGTCTCTATCTACCAATTTAATCCTTGTTATTTCTATCTCGAGATCCTCCCTTTGTTTTCATTTCATTTATTCTGTATTCCTTTTTCTTTCCCTTCATCTATTCATCCGCTAGGTTCTCTTTCCTCTGCTTGTTTCACTTCTTCTATTATATATTCTGTGTTCTTAATTTAATCTTCTTGAATCTGCTTTATTACCCGCATCATCCGTTCATCATATCTTCTCTCTTATTTCATCCGTATTCTGTTTTTCTTTTCTTATTCACTCCCTTATCTTCTCATTACCTTTTAAGCGTCGACCCCTTTAATATTTCTCAATTTACGCCCCGTATCTTGTTTATCCTCCTCTTTCTCCATCTCGTCTTATCTCCCTTGTATCGTCTTCTTTATCCTTCCTCTTCCCTCTCTCTAACCTGTCTTTAATTCCACTGCCCCTTCCTCTCCTTATCGTCTCCACATCTACCAATTTATTGTCCTTCTGTCAGATCTTCCGTATTCATACCCGTTGGGGAGTTCAGCCGACAGTTGTTGAGAGTATTATCGGGACTATGGATCGGTTGCCTGTTTTATAGAAGAGGCACTTTGGGAAAAAACATGTCTTTTTATCCCTTCAACCACGGATTGATTATATTGGGTGGATTCCACTGGTGCGCGACTGCGCGACCGCAAGCTCTTGCATTTTTCTGTCCGCATGATATGCTGGGTGTTTGCGTTCCGCTGAGAGAGAGAAAGAGACAGAGAGAGAGAGAGGAAATATAATGACATGATTTATTCGTTTTAATTTGTGTATCTTGTTTTACAGTCTTTTTATTGGCTTTTGCATGGAGGTTTTGTCGGAATTGTAACAACTGTTATTTATTTTGCTTCTTATCCAAAATCCATCTACTTTTTACTTCCCCCCCCCCATTGATTTGTTATTTGTCCATTTATTTGTAATTTTAATTACTTTAGGTGAGATTTCAGTTTTCGGGAAATTGTGGTATCAATTTTTGCATAATAAAATTGCATACAAATGTTATTATTTTACAAACAGGAATTTGTTATCTTTCGTATGTATTGATAATATTGACAGCAGACAGTTTGTCAGCAGCAGATTAAATTAACACACTGATATACCTGCTGAACTGTACCTCAGGCAATGGAGGTTAAACACAAGCATATGGAATTCTCAGATCGTGGTGATATCCTGCAATTCATCTAGACTTGGACCAGCGTCTCTCGCCACTGGCTCATATATCAGGTACGCAAAATGAGGCTGATACTTTCGTCAGAGCTTCTGAATAGGGCGGAACGTTGATGGCATTAAGGTGATAATTTATTATTAATTAACCCCTGGGCCTGCGTCTCGTGCCCTGAACCCTGTAAATCATAGATACTGAATATTGCTTTGTTTGATGGCAAGTCTAAACGTTATGGCACACTGAACTCTTTTACCATTGTAATCTGAGGCAGCAAAACTTGGAAACATTTTAGAATCGCATCGTTGCCCCTGAGAGACAACCCTGAATTTGAAACATGCTTTTCGAGAGCAGTCATATCACGAATAAGAAACGAACAACTGACGTTACGTAGGAGGGAGGACACCCCAAATGTTATTGGCGAGTGCGGCCTGCAGGCTGGAACCGTGACATGAGAATGACGTGTTTGGAAGAAAAGAAAACGGCAGTGTACCGAATGTCACGTATGTATTTGGATAGTTTGCCTCCGAATCTTATTCAGGAAGTTATCTATCTTCTGTCTGACGTAGAAATAGCGATATCAGTGGTGTTGTTGTAGCTTGTTATCAGTTGAATTGCCCATAGAGTAGATACGACGTCGTGTGATGAAGGAATAAAACATCAGCAGTTTTCATAACGGCAATACGTTATCTTCAGTTCATGATCATTTTTTGCTTATTCTAGAATGAGCTGATGTCATTAGGTCACTGAGATAGCAACAAGGTCGTCTGCAGAGGGAAGAAAATTATCTGCTTGGGAAAGGCAGGACAAGGAATTTAGAAACATAAATGCCTGACTCGAGCGGATGTAGGACGGAGGGTCCGATGCGGAAGATTGATATCGTTATTCATTATTTAAATAGTTGAAAGAATCAATTAGTAGTTCATTAATTATTAAAACCAATGAAACACAAACTTTGCAGATGTTTAATAAGTAACTTAATTTTATTAAGAGGATTTATTTTTCGTTGGCGTTAGGTAAAGACGTTCAGTAAATGTCGCTCGTATTCCCGGTTGGGGTTAAGCGTATAAAAAAGGTTAATTGCTCATTTCTTCATTTTGACCTCTTGATCTTTTATCATTCTGCTGACAATAACCTTATTCATCTATCAAAGTATTGAGCCGCGATTGCAAACTGATTTTGGAATCGTGATGAAAATAGACTTTTCAGATGTGCTTGGTCTCAGGAGAACTGTTACCACATCTTAACTAGTACTCTTTTCGCGAACACAAATGAACGCTTAAACTCAAGACAAAGTTCAGGTCTTGGTTTCCGATACAGCCATTTTTAATTTATCAGTAAAACTGTCTTTATTTGGATTTAGATAAAGGATCGGCATTTTGTTACAGACTCAACATTCATATTTCAGACTTCGGCATAAAAATCTTATACTTGCAAAAGCTTCTATATTATTATCATTATCAGGTAAAAATCTCTACTTGGTTTCGTGCACTTGGGTGCACTAAGAAGCCGATTCAACATTGTGCTATTGCCTTCACGCAACTTTGACATTTCAGTTTGGTTTACATCTGAATAAGATTGAGGCATTGATTCAGAATAAAAAAAAAAACACCTTCCGGATTCTGGTACTTGAAGCCTTTACAGACCTTGAAATGGAAATGTTCCTAACCTCCTTTACACAATTTTAGACCCAGCTCGAAAATACGGGATAAAATTCTTAAAATTGCCAGTCCCGCCGACCTTTCGAATATGACATAAGCTTTTCTAGTTCCATGTATCCCACACACATTTCCCTCACGTTCACAATTCTCCTATAACTGTTTCTTAACAACCACTTGATTCCCAAACGCTGGGCCATATAATCATATACTTTAGATGCACATTGGCATACCTTCTTACATACAAATTAGTATTATTGGCCTGACCTTCTAGTCCCCTGAATGCCATTTAACTTGATCTTTTTTTCCCAACAGTTGGATTTGAATTATGCAAGTGTCGTTAAATCTATTCAGAAATGTTTTGCTCTTTCCGTGGAATCTGCGGTAAATGTTTTTGTTCATCTAGAAAGGAAAACTTAGTAGTCCGAATCTGGTATACCATTGGCCTGTGTGTTTTACCAAAATGATTTCGTATACACATGAATTAGTGTGGGTTTGTGTGCTCGGGCGCATGCATATATGTATTTATAAACCCTTGAATACGAGGATTTCTATGAACACTGATATCGCCGCATGTTTCATGCATACGGTCTTATCATACATTCGCAACTCTTTTGTTATGATGCATTAAAAGATTAAACAGTATTCGTTGAATGATTAGAGAGCACTTAGTAAGCCTAAGCCTTTGCTAGCGCAAATGCACGTGTTAATTATTTGTACATGTTTCAGCGCCATTGCATCGATTAAATTTTGAAGGTATACAATTAAATCTTCCCAGATTATTTTTCTCCATCTTGTTTTCAATAAATCATTTGTCCCACTTACCTTTGGAGTCGACTGTTTTATTCAGCGTCACACAATTTCTTTCCCGGCAGAATGACTGCACAGGCGAGCATTTTAATGCCCTTATTTTATTCTGTCAGGTAGGAAATGTGAGACGAAGAGGGGTGAGGATATGCGGTGTCTGCATACATTCAGAGTTTAGGAATTGAAGAAAACGTGGACGAATTGTTTTTAGTGAAGCGAAAGAAAGGGGCCTCTCATATGAACGGTAATTATCTCTAACCACCTCTCACACACACGCGCGCACACACACACACACACACATATATATAATGTATAATGTATATATATATATATATATATATATATATATATATATATATATATATATATATATATATATATATATATATATTATATATTATATATATATATATATATATATATATATATATATATATATATATATATATATATATATATATATATACTGTATATGTGTGTGTTTACTGTATTGTATGTATATATATACTATATAGTATATATATATATATATATATATATATATATATATATATATATATATATATATATATATATATATATATATATATAGTTATATATAATATACATACAGTATATACTGTACATACTGTATATTTTATGCGTGTATATTTGTGATAGCTCTGGAAAGAAACAAGTCACTGCCACGTTCTCCTATAAATTCTAAATCGGGGTGAACCGACAGACCAGAAATCTTCCACAAGAAGAGCTGCTTCCCGTACCACCAAATCCTGTTGTCCGCTGACACAGACGTAGGTGAATCTCCTGCCATCTTGACACCGCAGAGTCAAGATCAGTGACTGTCAGCGGGCTTGCCTAACACACGAGCCTCATCAGTGTCATGTCGGCCCCCTTTACACACACCGCCACTCACCTCTGTCTCTCAAGCAACTCTTCTGCTCCCAGGATTCTAAGGCCATTCCGTTCCAATATCCCTTTCATCCCATGCAGCCAGCACTGTCAAGCTCTTTTTCATCTTTCTTCCTAACATGCACAATTTTCATCATCATATAATCCTCCATTCACTCCCGTGACCGAAGGATTTCAATACTCAAGAATTAGACAGTTAATACAGTATATCTGCAAAATTATTTGTCTTCTTTTAGCATGTAAGAGTAGTCTCTCTTTTTTTCTTAAGATTGTCGAGTTTGATTGTTAAGAATGTTGTGGAAGAGCTCTTCAGATCATATTGAAACACACAGAATCACACATCCTGTAATATTTCATCTGAAGCATTTCGTGAATAAGCCACAGCATAATAAGGGCACGGTTACATACTTTTATCTTTATTTACTGCAGACCGCTGAATTCTTATTGTTTCTTAACAATATATGGCTGGAAATATGTATCCCCTCTGAATACGTAGAAATTATGATGCTTATTTTGAATTTAAAAAGTAAACGCACATGTATGGATTTTTGGTTGTTCACTGTGAAGAATCCTGACGTAGATTTAAATATTCGATTTAGTGGTCCAGTTGCCATGTTCCTTTGTTGCAATCTGTTGGAGAAATCTAGGTTAGTCTTGTCACCAGAGTCTTTTTGCTGATTCACCGCGGAAGGAATGACAGCAGCTGTTACAGAAATTTTAGCAGAAGGGAAACGAGTTAGTACAACTCAGTCATGCGATTTTACCAAATTAAGACACGTTCATTATATTGCTATATTGCAAAGATTTTTATGACGTTGCTGTTGTAAAATGATAACTTTATTTTGAAGATAGAACTGGGTGTATTTCTCTGGAAATTTAAAAATTTATCCAGAAACATGTAAGAAATAGTGGTTAATATTATTGCTAATATAATCGTAGTTGTCCGTAATGTCGTCATTATTGTTAATATAAATATTTCTGTTTTCGTGATGATTAGCAATAAAGTTTTCTTAGCGCAAAGGCTTCTTTCTCCCTGTGCCTTCGACAACCGAGCTCCCAAAATGGCGTCCCCGACACAAACACCTTCATAACTCGCGTCGTTCATTTAGCCTCCTCGGGCAATAAAGCATGCTTGATATACTCTTGCAATTGCAATGCTGCTTTCGGGGAATATCGCTGCTTTTTCCTATTTCTTTTTATGTGGTGTTAGCTGCTTGCAGCTTGCAATAATTAAGGCAAACGCCCCTGGCAGCCGCTAAATAATGCCTTGGTGAGATATGTGTCTGTGGTCGCTACCTGCGCTCATGTGTAGATATATTCTCGGTGTTATTTTACCTGTATTTTGCCGAGTGGCGTAGCTGCTGTTATTTTGCGATCCGGGCGGGAGGTCTGCGCTCTTTTCTTCCGTCGCCTGTTGTGAGTGCGTATATCGCGGGCGTTGTACCTCGGGTCTTCTCTCCCGCATGGGACTACGTATGTACAGGCATTCAGTACGAACTGTGTGTGTATGTGTGAACGATTTATGCCTTTGTAATATGAACTGTTGTTATTGCTTTCTCTGTCTATCATTTCCATGAAAATCAATCTATTCTTCGTTCACGTATGTTTACCCCTAGGTCTATCTGCCCTTTTTTCTTATTCTTTTCAATTACAGTTCCGGTCATTTTTCATTTAGTCTGGGAATGGACTGCAAATTGACTGCATGATGGATCCATATCACGTGAGCTCTTGCAACATATCTGGGTGGCTCGCTCCTGCTCCGTCTCGGCGTCACTCGTTGTTGGACTTGCAACTGATGGCCCAATACCAAATTTATTATTTATTCATCCCTCATTTTCTTTGCCCTAAATTTTCCAGAGATGGATTTTGTCGAGTAACATTTTCTGTGATAATGATACGAGTCTTCGGCCTAACATTTCTTACGAGGAGAACCCGAACAGGAAGAGAATATGGCGCCGAGTATGGTTGTTGAAGCATAAATTAGTGATTGAAGAATTTTAACTTTTTTCCGTCTGCAACGTTTTTTTTTTTTTTTTGTTTAACCCATGTATCCTGTTTTCTGCAAAAATTCCGAGACAAGAAAAAGTTACACCGCTGGACACACTCGTCGAAACGTAAATGAGGGATTTGGGATAAAAGAACTCGTATTTTAAAGATTTAATTTTTCTTTTCCTGTATTTCCATTACCCTCTTTTTTTGAACGATGCGGAAAGGAAAGTTATAATGCAGAGAGAGAGAGAGAGAGAGAGAGAGAGAGAGAGAGAGAGAGAGAGAGAGAGCGGGGTACCTGTTTAAACTGCACCACTTTGAGTGTTGGTATGTAGAAACGTAATAGCGCAATCATTATTTTTATTACAAGTTAATGGAACAATGGATGGAATATGAATATTTTATGCGTATGTTTTTGGAGATGACTGAGAAAGACATAGAATATTTTTAATGAATTAAAGAGGTATAGAGACATGAGGTACGTAGAGAAAACTAAAGTGAAAGATCAGTTTTTTGCAAATATCAGGCATAAGATATAATGCGAATTTGTTATGCTCTCATTCTGTCTGATTAATACCTTAGATTTTGCCGAAAGCCTTACGAATTCTGGCACTTTGTATCTTTCCCTCCATTACACCACACATTTTTGGGAGAGTGAAAGAGACGCTGTACGAAATATGGTTGTCCTGTTTGCCCTTTGTTTTTATGCATATGGGAATTTTTCGCCTTCATTGCACCTAGTTTTGGCTTTACTTCTATTCAACGAGATACACAACACACACACACACACACGCATATCTATCTGTACATACACACACATATATATATATATTGTATGTATATATGTATGTATGTATATATATATGTGTGTGTATGTATACATATGTTTATATGTGATACAGTGCATGTATATTTGTGTGTGTTTGTGTAAGTTATTTAGTGTCATGACTCACTCTTTCCTCATCTCTTTTGGCAGTTGAATTATTTCCATTTATCCTTGAAATAGATTGCATTCCGGCTGCATGACAGATCTGTATCACGTGAAGGTATGTTACGTAAAGTCGTGTGCCTTCATATTCAGTGTAAACCATAAAAAATCATGGTGAATGTCTAAATTGAAAGGTGAACGACCTTGTGGGTCATTCTAACATTTTCCTTGTGTGCCTAGACACTTATACGTCTTTCAAATTATTCGTTTCAAAAATTAAAAGAATTGGTGTGTGTATTTCTTTCTCACTCACGGAATGGATTGTTTAATGCTTATTCATACATAAAAACATACATATACAATAATTATCTATAATACATATGTATTTTTGAACATAGGCCATTTCCCTTTTGAGACTTGGCCCCACCCTAAAAAAATAGACCGTGATATTTGCTCTATTTAATCTTTAACTACTGGAATATTGCATAAACCCCTCGAACAGTAAGCTTCCATAGCATTAGCTGCTTAATACATAAAATGCTCATCAGCAGTGCACCTAGCCCCTACACACACTTTGCTATTTACTTCTATCTTGTACTTACTCTTGTATTTTCTTGATATTATCTTCCTTCCTTAATTCCCATACTTTTACCTCAATATCCACTCCGAAATTTCTAAGTCTTCCTCTCCTCCTCCCTCTTAACGCCTTTGATTTATATACGTTTCGTCTACCTATAGTTCTCCATTTGTTCCATATGACTGAACCATCTCAAAACCCACATTTCTCTCCCATTCAGTTCTGTCAACGGATGTATAGTCAGTTCATATCACTGCATTCAACCTTTTTCTTCCATTCTCTCTCGTTAAGTCTACCTCTCCTCCTCCTCCTCCTAAAAACTGTGAATTATGCATTCTTACGCCAAACTTCATTCACTTCACTTGACCAAACCTTCATTAAACACTGATCCATCATTTCACTTACTCTAAACTTTTTAACTCTTAAGGCATATATGGTACATAAACGGTTCAAGTCAGTAACGTTGACCTTTTGTCATTCAGTTATATTCATGTTCCACACTTCAGTTTCAAAAATGGAAGTTGGCGCAACAATTCCTTAGCTTCCTTAACCATTCTATTTTCTAACAGAGATTTTGCATGTTCTCTCCTAGCTTCTTTGCTTTACCTAGTCTGAGACTCGCCTCTTGTTTTGTGGCGCATCCGTTACCTATACTCCCAGATGCCTGTGTGAAACAAGCGATTCTATTCTTCCATTATCCATTTAACTTTCAGTGCACCATCTTCCAGGGTTCCATTGACCCCCATAACCTTACTCTTGTTTACATTCACTCTTAAACTTTTTTTTTCTTGCAAATGCTTGTAAAGTCTTTCACTAGTTTATGCAGCTACTCTTTATTTCAACCACTGCTGCATCCTCTGTTAGCATCAGCTATTGCGCACTCCATTAACATCCCATTTTTTGTTACTACGTTGCCACCTACACAGGCTGTAATTTCTCCTGACTTCTCACATCCCTTCATCCTTAAAGATAATGAGCAGCCAGACAGACATTGTTTCCTACTCACTTTATGCTAGACTACTCCTTTAATCCACAAAGTCTAACACACGCTTCTTTTCCATCATCAGAATTTATAATTGCTCACAACAAATTATCTTGCATATCGCAATGTCTCAGTTAAATCGTGAGCTTTCCCAATTACCTTTCCATAATTAATGCTGTGTGCACCCAATCTAACCGTTGTTTAAATTTACAGTGTTTTTCCTAATAAATCCTACTGTCAGCTGTCTTACTCTCACTTTTACAGTCAAAATCATAATGTACATCTTCACTTATGTACAAAGTGTCACTATGCCCTACAAATTATAAGTATGCCGTTATAATTCTTACAGCCTCCTTTCTAACATTTACAGTTATACAAAAGGAACAATTATTCCACTCACCTATCCCTTTGGAACTTTTACCACATCCAGACACTCCCTGGTACTTTTTCACCAATGTACCACAGTCTCTGTCTTATAGTCGCATAAGCTCCTGGTTTCTGCATTCTTCAACCTTAGTTGCCCTATTACGCCCTCAACAGCCATTTTCACAAGCATTCCCAAACTCACTCCGCCTCACTTCTGTCCTTTACATTCAGTGTATCTCAGTAATACTCATTCCATCTACCAGGTCTGAATTCATCTATACATTTTATATTTTATTCTGAGGTGCACAGGTTCATTAACCTTCTCTTCATTTACATTCCACAGAGCACTTCATATTTCACCTAAAGTACTTGATCTCACATTCACCCCTTTGATCATCGCTTACCCTCTTTTTCGCTCTCACTCTCCTTTTGAATAATTCTCCTCCTGTGTCATGTAGTTGCAGCTAAAATAATCTTTGATTTTTCCTTAGTGAATATCACGTTTCCTCATCCTCCCACACTCTTTCTGTTCACTCTCCTCACTCTCCTGCAGGTTCAGGTTTAGGGTTGAGGATTTGTCATTGCAGAGGCTCCTCAGCTGCTTGTGTGGTGTTTCAATAGTTTTTGATGTTTCCTTCTCTTATTATTTTCTCATGTCTTTTTCTCCACATTTTGTAGATTTCCTATTACTTTTCAGTACTAATTTAAATGAATAAAAGCCTCCCAACTATTTCTTTCGTGTCCTCTTCATTTGTGTCGTTCAACTGTTGTATTTCACTTTTTTCGCTTCTGCATTTTCACAGAAATTGCAGGTGACACTTCCTCCTGTATACCTATCAAAGATGTTCAGTTGTAACATATTAGTTCTTACTTTGAAAAAATTACTGATGCTACATTTTTTTTATTTTAACATATTAGTTCTTGCTTTGAAAACAATTACTGACACAAAATTTTGTTGTCTGTTTGCTTTTCTTTAATTTCTCCTGTCCTTTTTCATATATATTCCTTCTATTTCCACTTATCATTATCCAACTGTCTAATTTTGGATTTTATTTTTATCTTTCTCAAATAATTTATTTGTCTTTTGTTTAGGTGTACCTCTTGCACATACTTTATGATAGGTTTTCTTTATTTCCCTTATTTTTATTGTATGTCCATGGTTACCTTTCTCAAAATCTTATTTACTCCATTTAGGGTAATGTTTATATACTGAAACTTCCCATTTTCTACCTTTGTCTTTATAAAATATGCTCCTATCTCTCCCCTTAGTTTGAAAATAGCTGTACTTTTTGTAGCACCTATAACTTTCCTATTTACCTTATTTTCAGTTCATTGCAACTTTCCAGTTTCTAATTCTGTCAAATTTATTACATTAGTACCATAAAGAAGAGAGGAACTGCAATACCTTTCCAAAATGCTTTCCCCTATCATTACTTTGTTACAGCTCCTCTACGACTGAATACGATATGTTTGCTAATGTTTAGGCTTAACCAAGAATTTCCGTTTTTTGCATTTTGAATAAATTGTTCTGACTGTCAAGTTTAATTCCTAAGTAGGTTGTATTTTAAACTTCCTTGACTCCGTCTGTGTGTTCTGGCTTGTCCTCCATGTTATATATTAAATGTTATTTTTTCCGTTATTTATTTCTTAACCACACTTTAGACCTTCTTATATTGAATGGTGTGTATTTATGCTCTGCAGCCTCCATAATTTTTGCTGTTACCAAAGCATAATCAGCAAGGAATAAAATTCCTGTTTCTACTAATTCATTTTAAAGCCTTTTTTTTCCTTCCTCTTCTAGTCGTTTGATTATGAAATATGTTATTAGTTTAAATAGCTATGTTGATCCTGTTCATCCCTGTCTTATTTCACTTGTAACTTCTATTTTTTGTTCTATACCTTCCCGTAGCTCAGTGACTCTCGAATAAATTTTATATTCATTTATAACGTCTGTTAATGCATCCCTTTTTACAGATTCAAAAGTTTTACTAAAGTCTTTGGCAGTTACTGTCAGAGCATTCTAATTCTATAACTCTCTTCTATACAGTATTTATATAATAAAAGTATTGTTTTGTTCTGCCTATTCCTGTGAACCCTGGCTGGCACTCATTATCTTTACTTGTTTTTAACTGATTTTCAGTATCCTCTTTTGCTATCAGGATAAATATCTTATATGATATATTCAACAGTGCTATTGGTCTTATATCCACAAATGCTGTCTGCAGATTCCATGGCCACGTCCTGGAATTTTCCACACTCTTGAAATACTCCTTCCACTTCCAGTGTCGTTAACCATAATTCATTTTCATCATTATCTGTATGCTATTCTCACTTCCTGTGAAACTCACTTTTTACTCACACTTGTGCAACTTACACTAATGCTCATTTTAACTTTCGCTTCAGCCAAATAGCCTAATGATCACATATACGTTTAGTTACACTAATCACGCCAGCTTTTTCGATTTTATCAAGCCATTACTGTTTTCACCATTACCACTAGTCAACCCGGTTCTTACCTCAACATCCATCAACTCATTTCCCGTCTATGTTGTGGTAACCCATAATCTGACAAACTTTTCCTTTTCGGAAAAAATGTATTTCCATCATTCAGTTCCCCTTCCAATATAATCCAAAATCCCCTCTTCGTTCTGCGTCACTCCGTGAATTCCACAGCTTGTAACAGTGCCTTTGTTTCTCTAGTCTCACACGAGAACGCTTTCATAATTTCCAAACCCTGCCATGCAGATTCAGACGATCACAAAAGCAATCTCTTTCACATTCATTTTTCAACTCCTGGACCACATGCTACTTAATCTTATCCCTTTCAGTTCTTCAACTAATACCTTTGTGTTTTCTTCTGCAAAGAGCACCTCCTCCCTATCTCAACATTTCAGCTACCCAGTTACGACAATCGTTCCTTGTCCTTCCCATTAATACACGCCCTCCTCTTCACTTGGATTCACAACATCAGCTTTTTATCCTCTAATTAGATTAGGCATCGTGCATTCTTCTATTCTCCACCACATTCACAAATATTCAAAGTCACCAGACTTATTTTTATTTCTTTTGTTTTGTTACTCAATAACAACTTTAAGGTACAGCTGCAGACCCCAGGCCCAAGCCATTTGGTGATTTTCACACATTGCACCTCAAAAGACGCTCCTTTGCCGTAGGGCACTTAACAAGGCCAGCCTTTCCTATGGCAGCTATGTCGAAGTTGCGCTGCTTATTACCAGCGTGTTAGCAATCCTGATTAAATGGACTGACCTGATGATTGTGAGTCTCATTGACCTCAGGGAAGAGGCTCATACATCAGTTTGGAACACTTTTATCTCCTAAGGGGATTACAACCTCCTTGTTGCTCATGTACATGGGGATTCTGTGCATTTTAATACTAAGTCACAGGCATTGCCTAGAAAAGAGTGTCCTGGTATTACTGCCAAATATCATTGTGGAATGGAATGTAAATTTTAGGCCAAAAGCCAAGTGCTGGGTCCTGTGAGGTCATTCAGCGCTTAAAGGGAAACTGAGAGTAAGTAGATTGTCATGGTGGGAGAGAAAAACCTCACAGTTGCACTGTGAAACAATTGTTTGGAGAGGGTGGAATGCAAGATGGATAGAAAATATGAATGGAGGTACAGCTAAGGGCTGATGGGACACTGCAAAGGGTCTTAAGTAATGCATACAGCGCACACCGTGAGGTGCACTTACGCGGCGACAACTATTGTGGTAGCAGTCAATTTTAAATGACTGACATGACACATACCGATTTGCTTATATGTAAATTTACATATGTGTATCTTTTCCCAGCATTAAACCGTTTCCAGAGAAAAAAAAAACACAATGGTGAATGCCGTATTTGTACTTCATTAACTGCCGAATTGTGAATGAAGCCTCTGTGCAGTAAAACTTTCACAACATCAGCAATTATCTTGCACCTACAGAGTAGATTCATCTCCCATACCTCTCTCACATTATCTGCTTAACCATTTTTGTAAGTGTTCTTCTTTCACCTACCTTTTCTGACCAAACTTTCTTGAAATACTCTGATCCATCCTTTTTTTTTACCACGTCTTCGTATCTTTATATCACACTTTCAGTTCTTATGCCTCGTATGCTATGCAAAAAGTTCATCTCAACAGTTTCAACCTTTTTTCTTTCATCCACACTCAACATAGCCACTTCACTTCCTTTAAGGAGTGTTGGTTCAGCAGCCACACTTCACTTCCATGGATATTTCTAGTTTCTCCTCTCTTTTGCACCACCTCCCTGTTGCCTTTCTTGCATCACTGATTTTGTGACTCGGATGTTTTTACATTGACCCCACTATTGTCATCCATTTTATTTGCTGCACCTGATTTTCCAAATAAACCACTCCCGTTCTTCCACCAACCATAATCACATTCATTGCTCCATCTTCCGTGTTTTCATTTTCCCTCATAATCCTACTTTTACTCATGTTTGCTTTCAATATTCTCATAGCTGCAAACATTATCAAACCCAATTCTGCAGTTCATCATCACTATCCTCAGTCATAATTGTCTTATGTATAAACATTCAACCTTTCTACACTTCAAAACACAATTTCATGTCCCAAAACTTTGCTGTTACATTTTCTGTCCTTTTTCTGACTTCTTACTTCACTCCATCCTTAAAGATAACAAACAGCCATGGAGTCATAACACACCCTTGTCTCAGAAACACTTCTACACTAAACTATAGTAAAAACAAAAACTATTGGCAGGGCGAAGCTAAGGTAGGTTAATACAGTAGTGTCAAATATACGAAATTCATAGTATGTAAATTGTACTGAACAGGGATTTTTAAAGAATTCTGAGATAGGTCTGCCACAGATTTTTTTTATTTCACAACTAAAAAGTTGTCCATTCAGTTTTCATTACCACAAGATAAGAAAAAAAACCTTGTATTTATCGCAAACGTGGCACAGTTTTTGAAGAACGTTGCCAAATGTACTGTTGGTGAAGACGTCTTCTAATCTCATTTAACGGAGTCAGTCCCTTGAAAGCACGTTTAACCGCCCACCTATAGATGTAGTCTGCAATGTTTTCAAATATTTCCAGGAGGAAAGTAAAGGCGAACCTTTGATATATCAGGATTGATGGGTGGTTTGACTGCTGCTGCAACAGGAGTGAATGAATTAACTCTATTTTGCTTGCATCGAGAAGCTAAAAATGAAGATCGGCCTATTTTTCACGAATCATTGAACCATCACTCAATAACTGGTAGTGCTTGATTATTTTAGAAAGTATGGCTTACTTCGAAATTATATATATATATATATATATATATATATATATATATATATATATATATATATATGTATATTTATTTATATATATATATATATATATATATATATATATATATATATATATATATATATTCTCAAAACCAATATGATATCTGTTTTAAAGCCATTGACAAAGATTTGGATTAAAAGGCCTAAGATCGCCCTAGAAGAGTCTCAAAACATTTGCTTAGCTCAGCTACAATAGTTAAAAAAAACCAGTTGTTCTTGAAATTACAGTGTTTGGAAACGTGTCCATTGTAATGACCAAGATGCCCTCTTGACTTCTCGATTTCCTGACACTTTTTGGATACACTTGTCACCAGAAAGCCTAAGATTCAAATGAAAAACCAAACTGAAGAAATTCCCTACGGTCGTGGGTTCGAATCCTGCCACAGACATCAAAAATTCTAAATCTGGTTTTCATTTAGATCTTTGGCTTTGCATTGACAAGCATATCTAGAAAGTGTGAAGAAATCGAGAAGTTAAGATGGCATTGCAGTCATAATAATTACATTATATATACATACATACATATGTATGTATGTATGTATGTATGTATGTATGTATGTATGTATGTATGTATGTATGTATGTATGTATGTATATATATATATATATATATATATATATATATATATATATATATATACTGTATATATATATACACAGTATGTATATGCAAAATGGGTTTTCCTTTCCAGATTGATAGCCACCACCTTCTGAGGAGTGCAGTGTGGCAGGAACTCAGGCATCGAGGAACAACTACAGGTATTTGCTGTATTTCTCCTGAGTGCAATTTGGAAGGCTTTCCACCTACAGCCAAATATTGTGGTATGGTTTTGGGACTCTGCAAAGGAACCAAGTGTCATCTACATGGAAGCAGAGACGCCTTAGGATCTTGGCTAGCATGTAGCTGAGAATGGGGAAGGGCCCATCCCTGGAATGATAAACCCCCATTTCGATGATGCTCTGTTGGCGAGGATGCCTCAGGGGTGACATCACTTCTGACCGGCAAAGGCCACACATCTATCTTTCTATCGATGTATCTATCTATCTATACACACACACACACACACATATATATATATATATATATATATATATATATATATATATATATATATATATATATATATATATATATATATATATATATATATATATATATGCAGGTGTGTGTATATATATATATATATATATATATATATATATATATATATGTGTGTGTGTGTGTATATATAATATATATATATATATATATATATATATATATATATATATATATATATATATATATATAAATAGACATACACGCGCATACATATATATGTATATATATATATATATATATATATATATATATATATGTATATATATATGTATGTATGTATATACATATATATAATTTATATATATGTATATATACAGTACATATATGTGGATAGATAGATAGATACATAGATGGACAGATGTGTGGCCTTTGCCGATCAGAAGTGATCTCACCCCTGGGGCATCCTCATAACAGAGCATCATCGAAATGGGGGTTTATCATTCCAGGGATGGGCCCTTCCCATTCTCAGCTCCAAGAAGATCCTAAGCTTTCTGCATGTAGATGACTCTTGGTTCCTTTGCAGAGTCCCGAAACCATACCACAATATTTGGCTGTAGGTGGAAAGAGAATTTTTCTCTTCCAGAAAGTATCCTCGAGTCTTTCCCTTCATTTCTTTCTATCTGTTGTAAATTAGCATTCGACTTTTCCTCCAGTTCATTTCGTTGGTTCCCCATATCGTTAGATATTGAGTTATCCCTGGTTTTATAATCTGACCCCTGACGCGTCTGGATTCTGGAGATATTTTCGTCCCCACTGGGGCTGCTCCTGTCTTCAGGAATTGAGGATTCCTTGGAATGTTAATGGCGTCCAGCAGAAGATAGAGACTTGGAGTAATTCTTCACCACTTTTTCTAATTACATGCATGCGCATATATGTATAATTATGCGTAAATAACTAAAGATGCATCAGAAGAAGGGAATTCCTGTGCAAACTTCGGGGACTCTGGAGACGCTGAAGTCAGTCTGGTGAAAGTTCGCCGGAGGTCGACACGATATGAATCCCACAATCAACTTGTTTTTACAAGTATGTGTGTGCTTGTGTATATAGCGAATCGTTTTCTTTTTCTTCTTTTTCTGGAAGAAGATTTGAAGAAAATATGTTTTCATTTCATTTCGAATTTCAATAATGACGAATTTTCATTAAAGAACAGAATAATTAACGAAGGATGTCTTTGATTCTGATATGAACAGCGGGTTTATCAAACACCTTGCGAAAGATGAGATGTCAGGGAAAGTTTTACTTGTCTTTATAGGTTTATATACTATATATATATATATATATATATATATATATATATATATATATATATATATATATATATATATATATGTATACATATTTTATATATAAATATTATTATATATATATATGTGTGTATATAAACAAATATATATATATATATATATATATATATATATATATATATATATATATATATATATATATATATATATAAAATTGTGGATATTGCTAAGCTCTAAATCTCTTCATAATTACCGTTATCATGCTTGCTTTCCATTCACTACACCACTTCCCAAAGGTTAATTACCCATGACTGTCACACAAACATAATCACTCTGATTTGCACTCTCGTCTGTAGCAAGACTTATACCTGCGTAGATTTCTTTTCATTTGCTCGTTAGCCTCTAGTGCAAGTAGATAGGAGCGAGTTATTGCAATTAGGTCGAATTTCCATTGTCATTAGACTGATTTTAGTTATCTGTTTCATTCATTTTAATGGGCCATGCTTTATATCAAGCATTTCTGTCATTATCTTAGTTGAGGGCTTAACATGCTCCCTGGGGTTTTAAGATGTAATACTCCTGTTACTTTTAGCTCTGCAGCCTCTTACAGTAATGTTGATTGGATTTATCCTATGCCATTTATATAGCTTGGTAAAGAATGCTCTTCTTTCGAAATTTTTGTCTGTTGTAGACTCTTGCCTAAATTTTACAAAGATGAAGGATATATCGACAGTCCAGCTTTTTGTTTTTGACCTGCTGAAAGTACTTGCACACACTGTAGTATTCTTCCTTTGCCTGGGTGCTTAAACGTGCTTTAAAGGGACACTCCATTGTCTCGTTGGGTTAAATGAGATTGGAAGACGTCCTCACGGTATAGTTCTTATAGCAACGCTCTTCAGAACTATGCCACATTTGAGATGCGTACAAGTTTTTGTTATCTTTTGGTCATGGAAACTGATGGGTAACTTTTTGGTTGAGAAATAAAAAAAAATTCTGGGACAAACCTATATAAGAATTCTTTAAATCCCTGTTCAGTACAATTTATATGCTATTAATTTCGTATATTTGACATTACTGTATTAATCTACCTTAGCTCCGCCCTGCCAATCGATATTGGTTTATCTGTAGTTTTCCTTCCGTCTACACGCCTTAACACTTGCCTCGGTTTTTAATTGCTTTCATCAACGTATCTTTCGCACCATGCTTTCTCAGCACACCCCACATTGGCAGTTTATATATATATATATATATATATATATATATTATATATATATATATATATATATATTGATATATATATATATATATATATATATATATATATATATATATATAATATGTATATATATATATTTATATTTATATATATATATATATATATATATATAAATATAATATATATATATATCATATATATATATATATATATATATATATATATATATATATATATATATATATATATATATATATATATATATATATATATATATATATATATATATATGTGTGTGTGTGTGTGTGTGCGTGTATAATATAAAATGTGTTTGCGAGCGCACGTTAGAGAGAGAAATCCTACACGAATTTTCAGAAATTATCGTTATTCCCTTTCTAGCCATTTGTCCCATTTCTCTCCTCCTCCCTCCCGTCCCACCTCCCCACTACTCACCGCCAATGCAGTCGAGCTACTTGGAAATCTATTTCCGTTCAGGTCAAGGCAGCGCCCGTCTTTCGTATAGATGGGCATCCTCCTTTGTTCTGTATATTTACGACGCCATTCCATCTACGTGGGTGTCTTTAACAGCGTTCACCAATCGTAATCGGTTAGGTGGTGTTCTTTTGTATAGAGAGGTCAATTTTTTGCCCAAATTCATAACTAAAGCTATATCAGGACATTGGAACCACGAGGCAGATTCAGCTTCGCAAAACACCTTAGTTAATTCGATTCGACATAATTCCTACATAGGTACTAAGGTGGCTTACTCTTTGGAAGTTTTCTGGACCGGGGTAGACCTTCGCCCTATGAAGGGTTAGCGTAACAAGGTGTTACTCTCGTGTTTTCCAGCTTCTTATACACTACTAGTCTCATTATATATATATATATATATATATATATATATATATATATATATATATATATATATATATGCAAGGGCGTTGGGTCGGGTATGATACATGAAACATACGTACCGGGGTCTAAGCGATGTCAGGCAGGGCAGCCGATCGAGACCACAGGTCTACCCCAAAGCCAAATCAAAAGTCCTTCAAAGAAGGCATCGTGCTTACCCCCATATAAAAATGGGAATAAAAGCACGTTAAAAGAAGAAGAAGAAGATATATATATATATATATATATATATATATATATATATATATATATATATATGTGTGTGTGTGTGTGTGTGTGTGTGTGTGTATACAGTATATACACACATATACTATATATACTGTATATATGTGTATGGTCATGTGGAGAATAAAAGGCAAAATGTCAGGAGGAAGGAAGAGAGTAAGATCTTAAAAAATGTTAGGCTGGTAGACTGGAAGTGGTACTGGAGAGGAAGGGCCTTCTGTGTATAAAGAGTTCAAAAGCTTCTGATAAGCTTGAACTACTATGAGATTCACAGCCGGTGTCCCGGTGTTTTTGCGGAATAAAATTTTATCAAAGTACTTGACAAAGATGAAACTTTGTCACAGGGTATCTTACATCCCTACCTAATTTTTGACTGTATTCTGTATTACGAGAGTTGCATAATTCTGGTAATTATAAGAGTAACACCGACTTCTTGTAGACATCGCCAGCAAACCCAGAGGAATGTCTTTCGAAGATATAATGACGTCATTAACTTGCATCCTTCTCGGTGGATAATTGGCTATTCGCAAAAAAGTCTCAACCTCTGGCAGCAATGAAGTACAACCAATACTCCTTGTTTACACTTTGTAGTAGTGGAAGTATATAGGATTTATGCCATGAGGTCGAGTGCTAGAATCCTTGAAGAAAAGGGTTTCCACAAGTAGTCCGAGAAATTACTTTCTATCGCTATTTCTCCACTGAAAAATTCTGTAATTAAATATCAATTAACAAAGTGAAGAAAACTTTGGCATTCGTCATAACTCCTTTGATATTTTTCCTAATATGACAGTGACGATCATTGTAATAAATAGACAACTGCATAGGATTAGATTGGTAAATGATCTTAACACAAAATGACCAACAACCCTCTATCTCTCTTTCTTGCTAATATTCTGCAATGTTTTTATACATTGCTTTCTCCTTGCTTGCTTTCTTTCCAACGCCTTATTATTATCAGGTTTTATGAGTCCAGAATGACTTCGTCTAATCTTAGAGACAAACAGTTGCTTATTGTAGGTCGTAATTGGATGATCTGCCAATTCATCACTTTCAATTAAGAATCATTCAAGTGAGCAAATTGAAGGACCGAGTATATTTATACTTTTTAGTGTGCAAGCAATCTTGGTATTTAAAAGCATACCAGCAATCGAACTACCGTGCCAGTAATATTCTGTGGAATATGAAAACAACTTTCATTATAATGTTACAATTCAGCCATTGTTGCACTAAGAGGACAGGAGCGATCATATGAAATGGCATGACCTTACATGGATCCTTTATTTAACATATTTACATATGAGGAAACTTGACATTATAATCAATGGGTGGATTATGGCGTTTCGGGCTAAGCCCAAGCAGTGGGACCTATAGAGGTCATTCAGTTATGTATTATAACCCATGACATTTTTTTTGGCAAAGAAGTTTTAATGTTGTTCCGCAAGTTATATTGTACTAGGAAATCAACAACTATTGCTTTATAGAGCATACACAGTTATCTTTCTGTACCTTATGGAAGTCAGCAGATGACGAAAACTTGGTAGCCTTGGATGTCCGGGTGTACTCCTTACCAAAAAAAAGGGCCTTATTATTCATTTACCTGTTCAAGCTTACGTAGGGTTTGCCACGGGCCTCCTCACTTCTAAACAATTGTGCAAGTCGAATCACAAAAGCTGTCCTACAGCCACGGGGACAATGACTTATCATAGCCGCCATTCTTGAAGCCTGGACAAGGTACGAATATTCATTCAGAATTTCAGAGGCAGCTGTTTGTCGTCATCACCTTGTGGGAGGAGTCGGGACGTCATATGTTTACGTCACGTATAACTTTGAACCCATACATTAGAGTGTTCCGCCACTGGCTTCGACTGCTTTATTTTACTCTTATGAATATACTTTTTTCTAATATAAGTAATAAAGAATGCTGCCGAAAATTAGGTAGAGATGTAAAGTATACTATGGCTAAGTAATATCTTTGTTAAATGCACAGGAAAAAAGTTATTCGGAAAAACACCGGGACAAAGGCTCTGAATCTCATAGTAGTGTAATAAATGACACACAAACGAGCAGACATCTTTCACGACTGAGTCTGTTTTTATAAGAGCTAAGAATTTAATCTTCATAGGTGTATGAGGAAGCTTATTTTGTTGATGTTTTCGGCACAGGGGGGTCGTCCACAATTCAGCAGACTCAGTTTGAATTTGGCAGTGACCATTGTTGTTCTGACTTTTCTTCGGCGTCACTCCCTGCAAAGGGAAACGGCTTAAAAGTTATACCTATCCATCTATCTATCTGCCTACCTATTTATCTATCAGTCTATATATATACATACATTCATATATGTATAAATATGTATATATGCATATACATGTTTGTATAATATATTATGTAATATATATATATATATATATATATATATATATATATATATATATATATATATATATATATATATATATATATATATATATATATATATATATATATATATATATATATGCATGTGTGTATGATTTTCTCACGCAAAATTCTACCAAGTAATATTATTTCCTATAATTCATAGTCTCATCTATTGATTTTATCCATATTGAAGGAACCATTATTCCACTTACCCGCGCATTCCAATCATTCTTTCATCCAGGCGTAACTTGAACATCCTAGTCATCAGCTCTCTGGCCACTGTAGCTCTTCTGGTGTCTTTCGAGTGCCCAACATCTTCCATTGCCCACTCTTTGAATCCAGTCGTCTCATCTTTAAGTATTCTAAGACGTATACTAATCCCTTCCATTGTCGTGTTATTAAGTTCTGCCTTTTCCTCAGTCGTCTACGTTCATCATATTTTCAAAATACTCGCTCCATCGCCCCAGGACGCATTTACTTCGGACAACATCTCCCCATCTGCGTCTCATATCAGTATCATTTTGCACATTAACGTTTCTCTCTGCTTTCACCTTTGTATATATATATATATATATATATATATATATATATATATATATATATATATATATATATATACATACATATATATATGTACATATATACATATTTGTGTGTATATATATATATAATATATATATAATAGAACTTTTCTAGTTCATTTCTTAGGAAATCGGTAATAACTTGTAAGTTCTTTCGAGCCTTTGCTAAGAATAAATTATCGATAACGTATATGAGAGGAACCTTCACGAGGTAATTTCAAAATGCCGGGAGTATAGTTGTACTTCATATTTCAATTTGGTTATTACTCTTTCCGCGTTTTGCTGCTCATTTTCTCTTTCCAAGCAGTCGTTATACTTTCCACAAAAAGTTTTGGGCCAATTCACATTATACATTATGTATGGTTTTTGCAAAATTGTGAAGTCGTGCTATTCATGCAGGTTAGTCGACTTGAACAACAAAATTTGCAGTATAACCAAAACCAATCTTGTACTGTATATCTGTGGAAGTCTTTGAAGCTGTTTCAATAGACGAGTTAGTATTTACATTTAAATGCATGCAAGTTCTTAAAAAACTGCTGATGGGATATAAGGACTGCTCAGTTTGGTCACTGTCCTTTTCCTCTACCGGCAGCATTCTTTTTGAAACCCGTAGTCTCCCATCATTCTGGTTTTCTGTGAAGTAATCATAATTTTCATAGAAAACAGGAAGAGCTGGGAAATGATGAGTAATTCCTGTATTTCGTGCTGATGGAAAACCCTTACAGTTAATGTAAATTTACAGCAGGATAATCCGAGCCGTATCTCACAACCCATGTGATAAAGACTGTATTTATGTTAATTAATTTATATGATTGGTATGCATTGATATTTTTCATAATAATGTAATTCACTTTCAGTGTGATTTAACCACATGACTTTCAAAATTTTGCTCATGACTTATATTAATTTACAATTTTCTAATTTTCAGGTCTGTTTTTCTCCTACTGTTGTCAACGTCCAGTTTTTATGTCATGGTTACGGCCAAGTGAGTATTTAGAGTTTTACGTGCGGCTTATAGTTCTTCTTAATATTTAGTCTAATATTTAATGGGAACTGTGTATGCTTCTGAAAGTATAATGTTGGGTATATTTTTCCAAAACAATTCACACCTTTGAATCACCACACTCATTTTTATTTATTTATGTATTTCTTCATTTATTAGTTTTATCAGATGTATGAGTTATTATAATTTCTCTTATCTACAAATGCCATCTCACTTCATGTTCAGACTTGCACTCAATCGACCATAATATTTAAAACAAAATCTTGTTCAGACTGGTGTAGTGTTCTGTAATTTCATTATAGTAAAGATCTCAAGTGGAAATTACAGTAATAAGGGGTCCGTCTTGATATTTATTCCGTAACTGTATTTAGTCATGCAAATGTCCCCTCCTCGCCTCAGCTCTTAGGGTATGAATTTACAACCTATGTTCTTCAGCTGCTGCATACATTAAATTTGACATCGTTGTAAATTCCTTTTCATTCATCTTCATATTTTGTCCTTCCATTAGTACTTGCTCATGACGTTATTCAGTTTCATTGTACTAAACTTCCGTAATGCCATTAGAACTACTCTATTTACTGTCATAAATTGACTTCCGAAATGCTGAGCAAGATTGATTTCATTTTTGTTTTCCCGGATGCCATTCAACTAATTTAATGGCTGATTTGTAGAAATTACCTTCTACGACGTTACGGAAAATTCTGTGTAACTCCCTAGTGCAGTTTATTAATTTTGTCTCTTTTCATTTGACATGCACCAAAGTAATTAAATTAATTGGGTTCCCCCACCCCGCTCCAGGAATGACCCTTGTTATTGTCAATGCTGAGAAAGAATACGCCCGAATGACTGACCTGCTGATTAAATGTTATTTTTGAGAATGGAAAATTATGCTCTTGCGAATAAGGTTATTCGTATCGGGAAGAGATTTTCATTTATAGATCAAAGATTGCAAGCTGGTTGTTACAGGCTCATGATAATTTATGCAAGCATACAGACAATATATCCGTGAGTGATGATATTTAATTGATTTATGTCAAAGTTCAAAGGCCAGTGGGACTGTCGATCAAGTGCCTTTTTTTAGACTAGACTCAAAATAAACAGGAAAAAGTAAGGAGAAAGATGCTTATTAACTATAGTAATGAACAAAGTAAGAGTTTGCCGAGTAGATACGTAATGAACTCGTAAGTTGGAAATGTAGGCGCGAGTCAAGATGACTTTTGGGAACGTTCCAAAACACAAAATGGAAATCGATTTTTATAAAAAGCAATCGGATGTTCAGTATCATTTGTTGATTTGAAGAGCAATTATGATAAGGTCATGATGACAGGTATTCGTTTCATTGAAATTTATTAGCATGTTATATCTTGATCGCCATGCAGTCAGTCTTACAAACGTTTCTCTGTACTTGAGATCTACTGACAAAAGCTTAGGGGTGAATATTAAGTTAAGTATATATTAGTTTTACCAGACCACTGAACTGATTAACAGCTCTCCTAGGGCTGGCCCAAAGGATTAGACTTATTTTACGTGGCTAAGAACCAATTGGTTACCTAGCAACGGGACCTACAGCTTATTGTGGAGTCCGAACCACATTATACCGAGAAATGAATTTCTATCACCAGAAATAAATTCCTCTAATTCTTCATTAGCCGGCCGGAGACTCGAACTCGGGCCTAGCAAGTGCTAGGCGACAACTCTACCGACTCGCCCAACGGAGAACTGGTGAATATTAAGGGTTGGTCCACAGAAGAAAGAGGTCGTAACGGAAGGTTATTTATTAATGCAGATGAACATGTACAGTAATGTAAGTGTAGAGGCGAGGGCCATAATAAAGGACATTTACAAGCATACTATGTGTATGATTAGGGTAGATTTATTAGCAGATATATCATGAGCCCCATTATTAATCCATCTAGCGTTATTTCTTCAAAACCCGGCGGGCATTTTGAATGATCCTAATAGCCTGCCGAGGTAATATGTCCTTGGTTGAATAGAACTTCACCTTTACTTCTGTATAATAGAGAACTGTTTGTCAAAAGCGTCCATTATCAAGAGATCCATTCAATTTGTGTAATTGCAGGACTGTAGGTTCCGAATTGCCTTTGATTTTGAAGCCTTTGATGGATTACAAACAAATTTGAATTAAAATATCTCTTAATTAATTTTTTGGTATTATGATAATACATTTTATGTCTGTTTCTGTTAAAATGAAGAAAATGGTGCGCATCCATCATAAACACACATATATGTGTATTACTTGTGTCAGGCTCCAATAAGACGGGATGGTTTAGAGTCCAGATTCTGTAATTTACAAAGTAAAAGCTTTCGAAGACATACAGTATCCTTTATGAGGTACCGATGTACCTGATGAAGAAGACTGTATGTCTTCGGAAGCTTTTATTTTGTAAATTAAAGAATCTGGAATCTAAACTGTTTTCCTGTCTTATCGGAGCCTAACACGAGTGATATGAATGCATATACACTGAAGCTATGTGGTTATTTTGTTTTATTATTATATATATATATATATATATATATATATATATATATATATATATATATATATATATATATATATATATATATATATATATATTGTTACGTGTGTGTCTTGGCTGATCAGTTTATTACTTGATTTACGTAATTTTTACACGGCCCTGCATGCCAAGGACACACGTAACCTGTCACTTGAAGCTACGAATTAACCTCAAAGACAGTCGTTATATTAACCAAAGGTCGCCAGTTAAGGGTAATTAACCTTAACAAAGAATATTCATGGAATAAAGACTTTATGATAAACGTCGCCAGCTGCGGACACAGAAAAAATCTCTACTCGTTAAGATGGTATTAAATACAAATTCACAACGGCTCTTCCAAACAATGGATTCGAGACACAAAGAATGCAAAAGAATTAAAATGACTTGCTTCCCCTAATCCCTAGTCTTACTGGAATAAATTGGATGAAGCTAAACAATATAATAATTTGGCTTAATCTAGGCTTCGTAAAAGAATCTACCGTAAATGGTGGCTGGAGAATGAAACAAGGAAACTGAAATACAGTGGAAGATAAAGTACTTCGACAAAGGATGAACTACAATTCCAGACTTACCGTTATACGAAGGTTGTTGCGCATCAACTGTCGAGCGGAAGTTCTGGGTTTGATTCGCCACTTCACTTAGTACATAGACAAAAGACGGAGAGACCAAAAAAGACGTCTGCTCTCCGTGATAGTTTAAGTCTCTCTCTCTTGTCTGACCAGTGCTGGGTCAAAACAGGGTAGCACGTCGTATGCCCTTGGAGTCTGAAATTTTGTCAACACATCCGTCGAGTAGAACAGGTAGAAAAAGCTTTAAGACCACCTATCTTAAGGTCAGATATGGACATTTTTCTTATGGGGTTAAATATCTAATGCTACTGGGCTCTTTGCTACAACAGACATTGAAGTTTGAACTGAAGATGCTCCTAATGCGGGACAAAAGGCTGTTCCCTGTCTTGGCCAGGCTGATATTACAACAGACAAATGTTACGAGGGTGAACAGCAGTAATAAAATTAAAAAAATTATATATATATATATATATATATATATATATATATATATATATATATATTATATATTTTTCTGACTCACATCAGGATCAACCCAGGTCTTTCCATTGAAGGCAGGGGCGCTGGCCACTAGCCATATGAGTCTGAGACTTGTATGGCCTAGTGGGCAGCGCCCTTTGCCTTTCAACTGAAAACCTGGGTTAGATCCTGATGAGTCAGAAATTTATTTCTGTTCCACGCATGATTGTGTGTTGATTATTTCTATATTATATATATATATATATATATATATATATATATATATATATTATATATATATATATATATATATATATATATATATATATATATATATATATATATATATATATATATATATATATATATATTTTCAACGAGGGAAACCTTCCTCTCCAGCCCTCTTTTCCCAATTACAGTAATATAAAGCTTAAGAAAAAATATTTAAGCTTCTTGTGGATTCATAATAAATAAAGAGGCTGTAGGTAAATAACTCGCCCCTTTTGATTTCTCTCTCACCCATCCCTTGGGTAATGTTTAACCCTCCTTTGACCGAGTGATCTGCCCGAGGCCTTAATTCCAGGTGCGGTCCTACGGAGGTTAATCCTTGCCAGCGCAGGAGTGACTCACAAAAGAAGGCGAGCTGGCCCGTAGCAACTAGCCCCACGTGCTGGTGCCATGACACCTGGGCATGAGTGACCTTGCAAGGCGGCCTGCCCACCAATCGCCACGTGTGAGTCCTCTGTAGAAAATGAAGTACCAGTGAAGACAACGCCATCTGGATGAAGCAGAATCTTAATCCTCCAACATTACAAAAGGGTGCTGCACAGACAGATAGACCTCAGAGACGTTGGCAGACCTATCCAGGGCACTTTGCAGTCCCCTTGCTCCCTTTGAAGTCCCCATGCTCCCTTTGAGCTGCCCCTTGCTTTCCCCACGTGGCTGGTCTAGAAGCTTGGGTTACTTTTGTGGTGAACCCTTCTTTATCACCCTCCATAGCTTGTGCCTTAAGACGAGGAAGCCCCCATCTCCTGAAGAAGGCAATGTATCCGAACTAAGGTTCTCGAAGTCAGTCACATACCATGTTATTTTCTCTCACTATTTCATTTTCTTTTCTCAGTGCGATTTCCCTCAGTGGCATCTGTGTTCATAAGTGAAGTGCATAACAGTAACGTAAGTGTATTAACTAGTGTTGCAACCCCATTCAGTTTCCTTTAATTACACTGCCAACTCTTTTATTAACTTTTGCGTTCTCGATTGCAAATAGGAGTGCTTGGTGTGGAATGATTTCATCATCTTGTGTATGCACAGTGGCCTCACCACTGTAGTCTCTGGCTGGCTGATGAAGAGTTAGAGGAATTTATTTCTGGTGATAGAAATTAATTTCTCGCTGTAATGTGGTTTGGATTCCACAATAAGCTGTAGGTCCTGTTGCTAAGTAACCAGTTGGTTCTTAGCCACATAAAATAAGTCTAATCCTTCGGGCCAGCCCTAGGAGAGCTGTTAATCAGCTCAGTGGTCTGGTAAAACTAGGGTATACTTAACTTACCACTGTATCTTCCATTGTGGTGTCCTTTGAAGCAGGCCTGCCTTGTGTATCATCGTGGATCTGTCGCCTATTGTATGGTTGATTGTACGACAGGGCTCTGTTCACCTGTCCACTATCATTTCTCATTTTTCTGGTTTGTTTAACGTAAATGTAATTAATTGCGTGAACCCTAAGTGCTTATCTGATCATTCCTTCATTTGAAGAAGGCCTTAAGCCGACATTTTCTAACATACTTTTGTCTGACCCCAGAACTAGAGATTAGATGCTACTAACCAACCCACCCCACCCCACCACGGTAGGTTTCTGTGAATCTTCAGTTAAAATCATTCGGCGGCCTTAATTCAGCCCAGTTGACCTCTGGGCCAGATCAGAATCATATCAATATATATATATATATATATATATATATATATATATATATATATATATATATACATATACATATATACACGCTTATATATGTGTATATATATATATATATATATATATATATATATATATATATATATATATATATATATATATATATTATATATATATACACGTTTATATATGTGTGTACATGTGCATATATATATATATATATATATATATATATATATATATATATATTTTATATATATATATATATATATATACAGCTAATTTTCATTTTTTTGTGATGGGGCTGCCAGCCCAGTGACTTCCTACTTCACTGCTTAGGTCGGTTAACAGTCATTAAAAGTTAACACGAAGGCTTAAATTGTTCGGAAATCCATAGGTAAGTTCATTAACTAGTGCAAAGTTGTCAGGAATTTGGGGATGAGTTAAAAAGGAGGAAAATAGTTAAATAATAATAAAATGACAACGAAGAAATATCTGAAATGATTAATATAGAGTATCTGAGAAACAGAAAGCGTAATGGAAACGACGATAGTTCGTCCATGGTGAAAGGACTTTGCTTCCATGGATGGAGAGCTTGTGAATCCACTCTTCTTCTCAAGGGCAAACCCGCAAAGGTCTGCTGCGATATTTTCGCATCACTTTATTTTGTTTGTTTACGCCAGTCATAGTTAACTGAGTTATTGTTTTTATTCGTGAGGTCATTTCTAGGCCAAGGGTTTAGTGTTCGGGTCTGACTTTCAGTTTCAGTAACAGAAGATACTAATTCAGTTACATGTGAAGAGATTCTTCTGGGAATCATATGTTACGCTTTAGTGGCCACAAATTAGGCCAGCAGACTTCGCCTTTTAAACCTGAATGTTTCTTTTTTTTAATGTCTTTTTTTTTAGGAAAATGTCATCGTTAACATGCCAAAATAAAAAATAAAAAATTACCTTTTTAAAAAAAAATATGTGGATCTGTAAGCAATCGCTTGATATTTTCAGTTCTTTCCGTCTTGCCTTTCTTCAACATTCTCTCTCTCTCTCTCTCTCTCTCTCTCTCTCTCTCTCTCTCTCTCTCTCTCTCTCTCTCTCTCTCTCAGTCTCGGGTAGAAAACAAGTCGGAATTCACTTCCCATTTGGATTCCATTTCAAAACAGACCTCGGGAAGATTGACGTGAACTGACTACATTGGAAAGCGGAACCACTGGCCTGACGGACCACATCTCTCTCTCTCTCTCTCTCTCTCTCTCTCTCTCTCTCTCTCTCTATTATTATATATATATATATATATATATATATATATATATATATATATATATATATATATATATATATATATATATATAAGCCCTCTCTGTCTCTCACACGTACATATATACGTAGTTTCCCCTTATAAGGTTGAATTGTAAAATATTTTTTCGTAATTTCAATGAGTCTTCTATTGGCAGATTAAGAAATAAATACAGTAAGGAAAAAGAATATATAGATTTTGTTACATGCGTTATAAAAATCCACTGATGGCACCCTAATCTCTGTTTCGCAGAAAATTTTTGACAGACAATAATTTAAGATATGAATAATTTTTTTAGGCAAAAATTCTGTTTGTCACCTGCTTACTAAAGTCTAGACCTTAATGCTAAAAATTCTCGAGATAAAAACAGTCTGCAGAAAGACCAACTATTACGCTTATACTGTAGATGATGTTATTTTTTATTGATATTAGCTATAATGGGCTCTCAATCTTCTATAAGTTGCGAAAAGTCCATTTACTTCATTTGTAATATGGAACATGTGAGGAAAAAGTAAAATAAACTAGCTTTAAAATGAATAACAATTGAATAAATAATTAGGTAAACTGAAAAAGTTATTTGTATGTGCTTTTCAATAAGTGATCAGAAGATAGCAACGCTTTCATGTGTTATGTACTCAGAGTAAAGTAACTAATCTAAGAGTAGTTGACTATTTCGCAGAGGTAAGTGACAGGCTATTATTTGAGACAGTCTTCTATCGAGGTTTGTTCCTGTGCTGGAATCCTCGTTTCGCTGGTTGCTTTGGATTGTAAAGAAGTACGAAGGAAGTGATAGGCGCACTCTTAGTAAAATAGGTCGTCAAACCAGTTTGGGATAATAGTTAAAGACAGGGGGTTACGAGGCTTGTTGGCAATGTGATATAGCCACTCATCAATATAATATAATACCCGAGCAGTTAGTAAAGGAAATTAATGGTGCTACCGTGGCCAGATGTTAAAATTACTCAAGACTTCTTTAATTTTAATTTCCCTTCTGTGTGTTCGCCAGTGTTCCTGTCACGCTCCATTTACCACCGCAACTCCTACAAGATTGGAGGGATTTCTGTCAAACTTATTAGAAAGGTTGAACGTCATGCAAAAATGTGCTATAAAGTAAACGGTCCGTCCTCATTTATATATGCGTGCGTGTTTTTCTTCAGTAAGTAACGAATTTCCCAAAAGATAAAAATATGGGTCCAAATACTGTAGATTTCGCTCGCAACTTTTTTTAACTTCAACATATCCTCTGAACTAACACGGGTAGAGACTTCATATTTGGCATGTTTGCTTAACTACTGAAGTTCTTTCAAATGCCACCTAAGCTTCAGCCTTGGAACCTTGACCATAACCTGTACACTGAAATCATCTGGTATAAAATTGCAATAACCAAAATGGTATCTCCAGCATTTTATTAGTCGGAACGTTCAGAGAGAAGTGGGGGCGGGGTTAGTTTGTTGCTGGATTATATGCATTGCCTGTCGAATCCTTTTCTAAAGTAGGTATGCTTGTGATATTTTTGGGGTGATTTTTTCCTATGCAAGATTCTTCTTGCGTGTGTTCGTTAGAAACGAAAAGTTCTCCGTGATTACGTTTCTTCTCTAGCAAGACATTTATTTCCTCACCTTGAGTTCCTTCGGAAAATATGTTACTTGTGCATACGTGTGTTTGTTAGCTTATATTATGTATTCATAAAAAGTGAATAGATTAGCCCACGCTGTTCTGTTCGTGACGAATTTGTCGTGTCTTAGTATATTTCGGAATGAGACTATTAATACTGTAGCAGTGGAACTGATAGAGATGGAGTGTACGTAAAAAATTAATAAGATATTGGCATACCATTCCCGCCGTGCGTCCACCCACTCGTTTATTGGTAAATACATAACGTGCTTGCGTGTATAATAACATAGATACCACCTTCTGACAACCGCAAGGCATGCATACATAATCCATACACATTGTCAGAAAATGGTCAAGGCAGTCTTGTATTTTTTATTTTGACCAAAGAAATATTGACATGTGGTTTGTTGTAGACATTTGGTCTTTTGTACACCATGTGTTGAGTATTTTATTTTGTATTATTAGTCGGTTAGGTAATTAACTCCTCGATAAGGCTTGTAGTTACTTCCAAGCAAATCTAATCTTATTTGTACTATGTGACAGTGCTTCGAAGCAAAACTGTTAAGTTTTATAGTCCATTATTTGAAACAAATCCGTTGTACAGTTCAACTGAGCAACAACAAAAATGCTACTTGTGAACTTCTCTCTCTTCCCCTCATTTCTTTTTTTCTTACTATTTATCTATGATGATACATATTCACGATATATATATATATATATATATATATATATATATATATATATATATATATATATATATATATATATATATATATATCTATCTTTGTAGATCAGGTTGCTCATAATCCCTTTTCTTGACCCCAGCAGACCTGGTACCCATTTGTAGACCTAGCAAACAAACTTGAGTGCTGCATCCTCAGCCATGCGCCCACTTTAGCTGGTTTCATTTTCCAAAGGTGAGTGACCGGTGGGGTTGTCACATACCAGCGCCAACATATATATAATATATATATAATATATATATACATATGTACATATATACTCGTACATATATATACATATATATAGCTATCTATAATAATAAAATCCTAGTGCATCTAGCTTGTCTGCTCAGGGTGGGAGGCGTGGTAGGCAGGGGATCGGGAGGGTAGTGGAGACATGAGGGGCAGCGCCGAGTTCCAACGCAGCGTAACGCGAGCAATCAAGCTTGCATACTACATATAAACCAAAGTCAAACACGTAAAAAAATGTCTAACTTTTAGTATGAAAATATTATGGAAATGAAACAAGCAAAGAAGAGGATTGTTTTATACAAGCCGGGCTATCATTTGCTTTTCATAACATTGTTAAGGTACTTGGGTGAAACTTAGGAACCGAAATCATAGTAAATCACACGGTTTTGAAACTAAGAAAGACCTCTCAACTGACGACACAGAAGGAAATTCATAAGAGTAATCAAGTAAGCTTTCAGGAAATTTCTCATGTAAAGTTGGTCCTTTATAGAATTTTATTAGACAAGCAATGTAATTAAATAATTCTGCAGTATTGTGGGATTTAATATAGGACATGAAAGAATTAATAAAGAAGTAATTCTGGTATGAATGTTATAAAAGTTCGAAGTACATAAAACCTAAAACTAAAGAGAATAATATTATCTTTAGCTTTATTTCTATTTGAAACTCACTTGCGTTGCTTAAAGAAAAAAAAAGTAGTAACAAAACAAGGAAGCCTTACGTTTCTTTTTATGGCGACCTATTTAGAAAATGAGTCGAGCCCCAGGTCAAAAGACAAGTGGGAGGGGGTTGGAGTTTTGGGAGGGGGATCGTGTTGTTAGTTGGTATTGGGGTGGCCCCACAAAGAATATTGTTCTTATTATTGGTTGTACCCTTAAGGGATAATAACCACGCGATGCACATAAAGAGAAAAAACAATGTCAAACAGGGAATCATGGCAGGAATGGTTTCTTGTTCGTATCGTGTGTTGGGTCATTTTCGTGATGACGTTTCAATTAGCGCTTACTTTGGTATTTACATTAGGGAAAGGAATTTCTCTCTCTCTCTCTCTCTCTCTCTCTCTCTCTCTCTCTCTCTGTGTGTGTGTGTGTGTGTGTGTGTGTGTCTAAGACACACATACGTGTAATGTGATATATATACTATATGTATGTACAGTATGTATGTATGTATGTATGTATATATATATATATATATATATATATATATATATATATATATATATATATATATATATATATATATATATATATATATGTATATATATATATATATATATATATATATATATATATATTATATGTATGTGCGTGTGTGTAATGTAAAAGACAGTATTTAACCTAATGATTTTTGTGTGCTTAGTGCCGTGGCAAGATTTATTTTTGACTATATTTCAGTACGCTCGAAGAATAAACCATCTAAATGAAAATTCCAAATCACTAGAGAAAGGCAGCTTGAATATATATAAAGCGAATTTGATATTAAATGACGTTTGTAGCTTAATGTTTGTGAATTTAAGAAGCGTCACGGTGCATGTGGCAAAAATTCATATATAGCTAAGTGTTTCAAACGCGGTAGTCGTGAGTTGATATGGGCTCTTAAGTTCAAAGACCTGAATTCGACAGGCATATGTATGACAGAGTCGGTATTCTACAGCTCTATAGTCCAGCGGTCAGCGTCACTAAGTCGTCGTTCCCCAACAATTCGGTGGTTCGCGTCCACCTGGTGAACGATCACTTACAAATTCCCATTCTGTGTTTATTCCGAGGTTGAGTGAATTTCATGTTAAACGACTTTTGTAGCTTAATGTTTATATATATATATATATATATATATATATATATATATATATATATATATATATATATATATATATATATATATAGTGTTCGTGTGTAAGCTGCACTGTGTATCTTATGATTATTGTACGTTGTAACCCCACGGTACACCGGTCTCTGACCGGGTTTATATTTAGCAAGATTTATCTTTGAATGGTATGTGCAAAGTTACTTTTCATGGCGAAGTACTGATTTTAATTTCATTGTCAAGTCAAATAGTTTCAGTCTGTCACAAGATGTTCAAAAAATAAAATAATGAAAATAAAAGGTCCAAATCACTAGTTGAAGGTAACTGAAGATAAAAAGTTTTGGTCTTTACGACTTTATCTTTGGAGAATATCTGTTTGTGGCAGGAATATTTACACTGCAATAATTAACCAGAATATAGTTTTATTTTTTAACCCAGCTATTACATTGTAAAACGAATAGTGACATACAAAGATGATATATGATAACAACTCCTTTACCATTTTTTTCAATGACTGGTCAGTGTAAAATTAATTTTTCATGTTAGGATGCGGTTTCAGTGTCATTTTTAAGTAAAACGCTTGTACTTCATTGGAACAAATAAAAAAAAACAAATAAGCAAAAGAAGTTCAAAATGATGACGTGAAGTTGGCCAAAACCATGCCTCTTTATACTTTAATGTTAAAACGTATTTGGCAAAAATAAAATAATAGACATAAGCAAGATGTAAACCATGCAAAACCTCAATAAATTTAGTCTCCATTGGTATGTAGATTATTACGATTTATTTCAGCCATTGCACAGAAAAGCGTAGTCAGTTATCTTTGTTAGCTCTGGTTCACTACAGCTACAGCCAACGAGGCTAAAGGTTCCATTATTGTTCACTGACAACACACTGGTCAAGGGAGCTTCCAGTGGTGCTTATAATACAATGACTGTTGTCATTAATTATAGTCAGTTAATTTTTTAGCTTCGAATATATATATATACATATATATGTGTGTATGTATTATATATTGTTGCAGAAAGTTGCGTTTTAATGCACAGAGGAACCATAGTTCATACTTCTAGAAGGGATATATGAATAATCCATTCTGCCTCTGTAGTCAGCCATTTAAAGGCGTTCCTGCCATGTAGGCGACTGTGGTTGGTTGCTTTCATTTCTTACTATCTTTAAATCTTCAGCTGAAAACCTTTATAGATAGAGATAACAGACTATTAACCCAAGAGGGTTTCAAAGGGGAATCAGACTACAGAGACAAGTTATAGGAAAAGGTGATAAATAGATAAATATGGGAACAGAAAATAAAACCCATAGACCCGAAATTCGGGAGATGTCAGCAGAGAGCAGGAGTGAACTTGTTCCTCAATTAAATGTTTGGAGATCAGAAAATTACAGCTGCACTAGGCAGACTGTCACACATTTTAATTGTGGCCAAGATAAAACTCCTAGCCAGCTGAGTAGTGTAGCCTGATGCTAGTAAACGACACACTGTTTTCAGCAGCTGCCTTCTTAGTGTTGCAAGTAAAAACAGGTAGATCAGGTAAGGAAGAATGCAGAGGTTGTTTGTCACTGTAGTACACTGTAGTATATTTTATGCAACCAGCATAATAAAACTAACTTTAAATCTTAGCATGCCACAAGCCAGCGCTAAGAGTTGGTAAAGTAAACTTGACTTATGACATAATTCTATGCAAGGGTTTGAGATGAGAGTCAGCACCCTAAGACCCAGCTGGAGAACAGTACTCCAAACAAGGAAGAAGAAAGTAGTTAAAACACATAAATAATAGCTTCATCCTGAAATATTCTAAAACATTCCTGTAATACCACCTTTATGAGAAACAAAGGACGCAGTATTATGTATATGCTTCTCAAAAGTCAATTTCTTATCAAGGTTACACCTAAAATCTTAACAGAGGCACTCACATTTAAAACTGTACCACTTAAATGGAAATCAGGATGCAAGGGCAAAAGTGTTCTGGACTGACTAATTGTCATACTTTGAGTTTTAGAGGGGTTAGGCCTCATGCCCTAAAACCTACACTCATGAACACGTACCAGATCTCTGTTCCAGGATTCTGCAACCGCAGCCCTAAGGTGCAGTGAAGGAACAACAGCTAGAAGAGTAGCATCATCTGCATGCTATCAGTTTGTTCCTTAGATATTGTCAAATGTCACTAGTATTGATAATGAACAGCAAAGGTCCAAGAACACTACCTTGAGGAACACTTAAAAGATCCACCAATTCCCAGTAACCTTAGCTTTTAGATAAGTACTCCATGATTCACACAAGCAAAGGCTACACAAAAATCTAGATGGACCATGCATGCCTTTGCACCCTCGTCAAGAGCACTCTGCAAGATGGTGGATATTGACAAGAGTACATCACAAGTACCAAGGCCTTTACAAAACCCACTGTTATGTTGGTAGTAAGTGGTTAGGAACTTCACCTCAACATATTGCCCTGAATGATAGAAAAGAGAGAGAGAGAGTTATATATATATATATATATATATATATATATATATATATATATATATATATATATATATATATATATATATATATATATATATATACATACATACAACTTTGGGTAACTGATACCTTCAGGGAGTTGCAGGCCTTCCTCTTAGTGTGCGCTAGGTCCAGTTGGGCCAGCTGTTAGTCGCTGGATTAGGGGTTCGAGCTCAGGTTATGAGCACTTGCTGCTTTATAGGTTGATACCTTTCTATGTAAAGGCTAGATACACAATCCATGACATTTGATAACGGATAGGGCTGAGTTGTTTAGTGCTGAGTCTCCTTGGTTTTAATGAAAGGTTCATTGGCCCTAGTCACCTGGGAACTGTACACTACAAAGAAATGGCTATCTTTTATTGTATTTAGCAGTGAATTCTCTATGAATTTCCTCACATAGATTGATAGGTTCAGTTTAGAAATGGCCTCCAGACCTAAGCATACGAGTATAAATACTAAGGATAAATTGAAAGTAGAAAATTGGAACTTAAGAACCATAAATCAAACTGGAAAGAGAGAGCAGATAGAAAATAAATTCAGGACATATGGACAGGACATCTCAGCTGTTTAAGAATCGTGGAGCAAAGGTATGGGGAAAAAGAGTCTGTTCAAGAAAGATTAGGCACGATTGTACTGCCAAAGGTAAAAAAGGCACTGACTGAATGGTGAACAGTGCGCAGTAGACTTCTGGTGGTAAGATCTAAATCAAAAGTCGTGCAAATGTGAGTATTATAGTGTATGACACACAAATGGATGAGTTCTCCGAAGAAATAAAAGATCAGTTTTATGTAGAACTGCAGATTGTTATAGATGAAATACTATAAAGAGATTATGGGAATTTTTGGTGGTGATTTAATGAAAGAGTTGGTAGGAACAATTAAGATTTTAAGGTTGTAAAGGGTAAGGAAGGTCAGGGAGGGAGATTGCACACGAATCTTGGGGCAAAATATGAGTCTTTGTTCTCTAGATGATTTGGTAATTGGACATACTCTTTTTCAGCAAAAGGTCATCCATGAATATACTTGGAAATCTCCAGATGGCAATCATGGAAGTTAGATGGATCACAGATCACATCACATAGGTATCAATCGATGAAGAAAAAGGAAATTGAAGACTGCTAAGAGCTACACAGGAGCAGAGGTAAACACCGGCCTTTCATTACCAAACTAAAGATGAAATTGAAAGTATCCTGTTAAGCTTAAAGGTCAACATCAAGAGGCTCTTGCAAATGAATGTCAAAATAGATTTTCAGTCCTAGAAACCATATCTGGGGAAGAGCAGGCAATCAGTGAGAACTGGTTTAACTTCAAGAATGTATATCGATCTGCTTGAAAAGAACTTGGGTATCGGATGAGACCTGGGATACAGTAAGAATAGAAAAAACTAAAGGACCAGACATATTTCACGGAGCAGATGAAGAACACAGTAGGATGTCTAGATAGTGAAGTTAAACGAAGATCAAGAAGAGGTGAGAATATGTGGACAAGCAGTGGCAATCTGGACAAAGCCGTGTAGTCAGGGAGTGGCATTAGCTTTACGGTAGCCTTTAGAATTAATAGAATAAACATGGGTGACAAGAAAATTAAAAAATACATGCCAAAAGGAGGGATGGTAGAATAATAACATCAGAAAACAAGATAATGCTGGACGGGACATTTTTGTGGGGTCATGAATATGAGGTGGGGGATAATTTGATAGGTATGCCAGAAGCTGACTAAGATCTGTGTGTGCTTGTGAATGAATTCACATTTTTTGAGGTAGATTCAGCAATTAAGAAATTTAGGAGATTGAAAGCACCAGACTATAATGAAAACACTGCAGAGATGATTTTAGCTGAAACTGAGATAACACCTTGTATGCAAATAAGACGTTTTGCAGAATATGGAACAAGGAAACAAAGCCTGATTATGGGAATTGAAAGTTATTTCTAAGATACCAAAGAAAGGTGGCCTGATTGAATGTGGTAACTATAGAGGCATTGCACTTATGCCGGTTGTCATGAAAATATTCAGTATTCTTATTCCTGATAGGCTGGAGAAAGAAATTAATAAAAAGGCGAGAGATAAACTGGCTTGTTCGAGAAATGGCAGGAGTTGCACAGATCAAATGTTTTTGTTGACATTGTGCAATAACGCGTGGAATTTTAAAAATCCTTTTTTGATGGATTTTATTGTTTATAAGGAAGTGTTCACAGACCAATATTTTTGAAGGTCTCGCATCACTCTGGTATTCCTGTGAAACATGTAAAACTTAAGGAAATTACCCATCAAGGAAGTAGATAGGGAATGCTGTTTTACCTTTTGCTGTTTGTCCTTTTGATAGATTTTTTGATGAAAAATGCGGCCAGAGATGAAAGACTGGATGATCTAGGAAATTGAGGCTGTCAAGCCAAGCAGTAGGCAGCTTTCAGCTACTCTGCGTCTAAGACAGTGAAAAGAGGGAGTTGGAGTGGTTGGACAGCAAGATAAGCAATCCAGAAAGTAAAGGAGATAAAGAACAAGGATCTACAGGTGGAACTGGGAGAAAACACACCACAGTTGCACTGAGAATTAATGTTAGAGGTGTTGGACAGCATGGGTGAAGACAAAGCTTAAATGGAGGTAAAATAAAGGGTAGAAAGTGGGTGCAACTTGGGGCCTTAGAAGGGACGTTGCAAACACCCTCTAGTAATGTCTACATATTGATGAAAAGAGAAGGTTTAGATTACAGTAATTATAGAAAGTTGACAAGCTTAGACTATATAACATTAATCGGCAAAACACTACAAAATTTGCAAACCTTGCATAGTAGAATGCATCATTTTTGTAGCATATATAGAGAGATGGGACTCAAAAAAATAAAATCTAAGAATAACAGAAGTAGTGAGGACACAGTACTGAATGCACAAAAAGGATGAAGTAACGGTCAATGGAGAAAGGACTAATAATGCTGAATCTTGCCAATATTCTTCAAACTATCAGGAATAATAATGTACTCGTACAGTAAAGGTTCTCTTGAGTTGGAATGTAGTGAATGACTGGGACAGGCAAATCAAATAGTGAGCAGGCTATATTAGATCTGGAAATCAAATGGATTGAGACTGAATACAAAGGTAAGACTATACATAAGTCTAGCTCGATCTGTAATGCTAAACACGCGAGTCATGTTGTGACAGTGAATCGATATCTAAACGATTATGTCGTTTTGGGAATAGTTTTAAGTAGAGTACTGGGGGTCCGAGAGCAGAAGTGAGTTCACCATAATGCCCTTAGGGAAGTTACGGAGGCTCTGTATCTAGAGGATTTAATTAAGAAACCGAGGTGGCTATGGCTTAGACATCTCTTTTGCAAACCCGTGAGAATAATGATTATATATATATATATATATATATATTATATATATATATATATATATATATATATATATATATGTGTGTGTGTGTATATATATATATATTATATGTATATATGTGTGTATGTGTGTGTGTGTATATATATATTATATGTATATATATATATATATATATATATAGATATTTATATATATGTGTGTAATGTGAAAATCATGTGCAATCTACGGAGGTGTAAACTAACGCTATTATATTGATCTAGGAAATGCTATGTCTAGCATTGGTAGTATTGTGAAATGATAAATAATAATGCAAAAATTATAAATATAATTATTTGTTTTTGTGGTAGAAGGATGAAAACCGAATGATTACATAGCAGCAGTGGTAGTAGTAGTAGTAGTAGTAGCTTTTCGTTGGGTGAGTTGGTAGAGTTGTGGGTTGGCAGTGTAAGCTAATGAAGAGTTAGAAGAATTTATTTCTACAGAAATAGTCAGTTTTAGTAAAGTATCCCGTCAATTCCAGCTGTTTATCAACTCAGTGGTCTGAAAACTAAGGAACTTAGTAGCGTAGTAGAAGATTAATTAGTAGTTTTAGTAAAGTATCTCAATTCTAGCATCTATAATTAGTTATAGTACAATAGTATCTGTAGTAGTAACAGACGTTATAACGGATTTGTTGTAGTAATAAACAGTCTTTGTAGTCAGTGGTGATAATGGGAGGAGGGGCTTACATTAGTCATACTAATAGTAGTAGTAGTAGTATCAGGTAGGGAAGGTGTTAAAATGTGTTGGTCAAATTTTTAAACTTTATTATATAAAACTATAGAATTTCTTTCTGAACAAATCATACAGATGCGACCCAAGTTGAACTCTAAGTACAGAAAGAGAGAGAGAGAGAGAGAGAGAGAGAGAGAGAGAGAGAGAGACAGAGACAGAGAGAGAGAGAGAGAGAGAGAGAGAGAGACATGGATACCACAACTGAGTCGAGGTGAAATTTATTGAGTGTTTGCCTAGCGGGGCTGAGGGATCGATTTGATAAATAATTCAGATGTTTTCGAGTGGCGACTGAGAAGGGGTGGGTAGGAGGCGGCCGACATTGCTCGATATGCTCTTTCTAGGCTATTGCCTCTACTTATAAGTGGTGAGGGGGAAGGGGGCGTAAGAGAGTAGTGTTGGGGGATGGGGGATCATGACGTTGGGGGTTATATTGGGTGGGGTAGAGGTCCCTTTCTTTTGCCCGGGACGCCTAGCCTGTTGGTTGAGGGGAGGAGAAGAGGAAAGGGGTAAATGAAGACGAGACGGGGGTCTAGAGAGTCTTTCCTTTTACCTGAGAACTCTCTCTCTCTCTCTCTCTCTCTCTCTCTCTTCTTTCAATTCGTCTTCCCGCACTGGAATAAAGCACAAGGATGGCAGTGAGTTATGGGAGCAGGGAGGGCTGAGGGGACCGGGAAGAAGGTTCCGTAGCGTAAAATACGATGATATGGAATTACATGGATGTCACCACCGGCGTCGTCAATTTTAGTTCGGAATTGAACTTCCGGTAATATCCGCCACGGCGATTAGTATAATGTCTTTGTGATTGTGCTGTTTGTTTATTTGCTGTTTTATATAGATCTATCGAGAAATAGCTCTATTAATGTTTCATATTTTGTTTGTCTTGATTTCTTAACATATTAGTTTAGCCTTGCAATGATGTACTTTCAATCTTATTTATTTCAATTTTCTTTTTATTCCGTACACTTTTACTCCTGTGTCCATTTTTTATTTTTTCGCACTGAATTTTCAGTTTTAACATCAACATTTCAACCGTCTAGTTTTATTTCTCTTTAGTAATTTGCTTTGCCAACATTCCGTTTAGGGTTGCAAGTTCATGTTTGTATATTTTATTATTTTCTTCGCTGGTCCACTCAGCTTTATAACCTAATTTTTCTTATTTTTCTAATTTACAAAATTCGGAAAATGAAGCCCATTTTTTCTTGACATTTGTCTTTTTGTTACCTTATTTTTCATATAGTTCCAAAGACCTACATTTATTGTCTTCCGTGGGGGTGATGGATGTCCGTCCTGTTACTCACAGCATGAGTAATATGCCGCTTCCGAAGGCTGGATAGGTATCGGACCTCCCGTCTCGATAATTGATCACAAAAATTGATCGGCTTCCCGTAGTGGACCTTTGCTCTTTGGCTTTGTTTGCTATTCGAGGCCCATTATGTTAGTATATATATATATATATATATATATATATATATATATATATATATATATATATATATATATATATATATATATATATATATATATATATATATATATATATATATATATATATATATATATATATATATATATATATATATATATATACACATATACATATACATATACACACACAGTATATATACTGTATATTACAGACATGCATACATACATACATACATATATTTATATATATATATATATATATATATATATATATATATATATATATATATATATATATATATATATATATATACACATATAATATACGCGTGGTGTCACAAAACCCCTAGTATTGTTTCTGAA
>NC_089767.1:10532649-10560149 GCF_040412425.1 Macrobrachium rosenbergii
AAGGCCAATTAAATAAAGTTTCCGTTGCCGGCCTGTAAAAATACCATACACCCAGGGAAATACGTAAAAATGGCGACCTTGCCAGGATCTTGTTTAGCAGTTGCATTTTCCCCTCTATTGTTGCTTCATTGCATTTGCAACTCGCCAAATCAGCAATTAGCAAAGCTAAGCTGGGTGCGATACAAATTCCGAACCTGTTACCAAGAGCACAGACCAAGAGAGTTCCACGTAAATAATTTGTTTACCTTTGCAAAATTTTTTCTTACAATCGTGACTGTTCCTAGGAATTAGGAATAGGGACGCATGCATTCACTGAGAGAAGAGAACTGCCGTATTAGATTAATTAATGCATGTCTTTCAGGATAGGTAATTAGAAATAACCAGTGCTAACCATTCTTTGCTTCGACCCTCTGTCTTTGCCATATTTTTTTGCTTGAGGAATAGTGCAAAATTCCTCTGTGTTAAAATCTTTGCCATATTTTTTTTTTTGCTTCGAGGAATAGTGCGAAATTCCTCTGTGTTAAAATCTTTGCCATATTTTTTGCTTCGAGGAATAGTGCGAAATTCCTCCGTGCTAAATTTTACTTTGCATTTCGGATTAGCGAATTATTTAGGCACGAATAAATTCCCACATGGGACAAGACGAAATCAGCTCGCATTGCTCTCTCTCAGAATAGCTAGAATTTAAACTAGGTGTTAGGAAAGCGAAATTTTGAACTCCGCTTCTAGGGAAAATTACTAGGTCATTTTTACTGTTATCCTCTCATCCCGGGAAATTCCCCGGAGTCACAGACGGTCTGTAAATAGACGGGTTCATTCACACAGAATCTAAAAATAACTCCGGTGAGTGTCAGATGACCTTCACCCACCCCACACCCTGCCCACGTGTGTACCCTCTTTTTCATTCATTCCCGAGTAGTTTGTTGTTTCTACTCGAGCCACTCTCAGCAAAAATTTTTTGAGGTTTTTATCCCGTTAGTAATTTCTAAGTCCTAAGGGACAAATCGTATTTCCAAGTCCTACAGGCAAACCAAATAAAATTCTATGTTGCACGAGGCTAAAATTTCTAATTCCTATGGAAAAACCAAATTCCAAGTCTTAAGAGACTCCTAAAAATTCTATGTTGCAAGAGGTGAGAATTTCTAATTCCTACAGAAAAACCAAATTCCAAGTCCTAAGAGACTCCTAAAAAAACAGAATTCTACGTCGCAAGATGCGAGAATTTCTACTTCCTATGGGAAAACCAAATTCCAAGTCCTAAGAGACTCCTAAAAAATTCTACGTCGCAAGAGGTGAGAATTTCTAATTCCTACGGGAAAACCAAATTCCAAGTCTTAAGAGACTACTAAAAATTCTACGTCGTAAGAGGCGAGAATTTCTAATTCCTGCGGGAAGCCCAAAATCAAGTCCTTTTGAGACCTTATATTAGTGTATTTCACACATATTTAAGCCCTTATGGGACTGATCATTCCAGTTCATTAGAACAACGCCTTGATTTCACACTACAGCCGGCCAAGTCCGAGCATGACATAAAACCCAGTTACATCTTCCAAGACACATATTAAAATTGGTTCGCCAAGAACAACCACGTCTTACTCAGACATATTAAATTTTAACAAAGTCTCCTCAGACTTACTGATCATTTATCTTATTCAGACAGATCCATTCTCCTTCAGTCGGAACAATTGAGTGTTTCAGATTCCTGCAACTGAGTCTTTTCAGGCAACCTCAACCTGAGTCTTCTCAGACCGCTAGAGGGTCCAATCCATATAACCATTATTTCAAGATGGCTACTGCCAGAACCCAACAAAATGAGGACTTCAAATTCTACATGTCCGCAGGAAAGGACATGGGACTATCAGGACAAGCTCTGAGAGACTGGGTTCAAGAAAGAGTGGATGATGCCAAGGCAGAGAGGGAGAAAGAACAGGAAGAGAGAGAGAGAGAAAGAATTGCCCAAGAGAAAAGAGAGGAGTTAAAATGTCAAGAACAAGAGAAACAACGAATCACCCAAGAGAAACGAGAGGAGAGAGAATGGGAAGAACGAAAGAATGAATCGCCCAAGAGAAACGAGAGGAGAAGGATAGAGAGGATTGAGAGCGACAGCGTGCCCATGACCTCCAGATGTTAGAACGACAGAACGTCACTCCCCTTCCTGCGGCAGGAATGAGTGCCCTCAGCCAAGCTCACTCATCATGCCAAAATGGACAGAGTCCGAACCTGAAGTGTGGCTTGAGAGGGCCAAACGAGTCCTGGAGTGCTGCACCCTCTCCCCCGCGGAACTCTCCCTTGTTCTCACTAAATTCCTGGGAGGGAAGGCACTCGTTGCCTACCACGCCCTTTCGGCAGAGGATGGGGGAAACTGGGAAGCCGTACGCCAAGCAGTTACTAAGGCGTACGAGATTACCCCCGAGCAATGGAGGAGATGTTGGAGAGAGCAGCCAAGAGAAGCAGGCCAGACTTGGTCCGTTTGGGCGTACCATTCTGAGCGGGCTTTAGCCAAATGGCTCGAGTCTGAAGGAGCCACTAGTGGCGCCGAGGTACTCGACCGATTTAAATTTGAGCATTTCCTGCGCTACGCCCCTCCTGCCCTCACCACTCGTAGTGGAAAAAGCCCCAGCAACACTCACCGAGTGTTGCCAGATAGCAGACATGTGGGAGACTCACCATCCTCAGGAAGGATCCATGGGGCGGAAGATAAATCCCCCGCCCCTCCTCTGAGGATCAAATTCCCATAAGAATGGGAACTCGGGCAAGCCCCTAACTTGCCATTATTGCAAGAAGATGGGGCATTCCACTGAGCAGTGTCAAAGCAAGAAAACAGCACCTCTTTCTCCCGGAAAACCAGCCAATAACTCGCCTGCGCCCTCCACAGGGGCAGCGTGGAAAGACTTTAGCCAGACCTTTTGCACAGCGTGCAAGGTTTCCGGCCATTCTCCCTCATGGGCAACATACCCTAACAATAACAAATCAAATACTCCCGCCATCGCCTTGGCCATCACAAATTCCAAGTCATTGGGCCCTCCCGCCAATGTATGTGGCCCTCCCGAGACAAGCCACAGCATTTGATGACTCAGGCGCACAAATCGACTCAGGCGCACAAATCTCCCTCATACGAAGGGACAGAGTTCCCTATGGAGCTATCGTCAATAGACGAAAACTCGTCACGATCGAGGGAATAAATCAATTTAAAATGATACTCCCTACGGTCCAATTGAGAGTCACAAGACATCATCAGTCAAAAATTTGCAATCTTGCAGTAGCAAGCCATCTCCCCAGAGGCTATGACGTCATCTTGGGACAAGACTTTCAGTCCCCACAGAAATCACGGCAATCCAGGGGTCCACATTCCCAACTCATTCCTCGGGCGCGAGTAATCCTCCCCCGCTTCTCCCTCAGTCAAGACTGGCGCCCCCTGGGTACCATGGGGAAGTGCAGTCCCTACCAGTGCCACCTGAGTGTGATGTATAGTGGCCCCCTCGATCGGTTCCCGATCCAATTCCAGTGCCTGACCCTGCCTCAGTGCCAGTGCCAGGGCCCCAATCAGATCTCCCTCCTGGAGATGCCAAATCCCTGCCAGTGCCACTTGCATGCACCGAGCAGTGCCAAGCTCCGTCCGTCCTGACCGGCGAGCACAAGAAACCTCTGATAGTGCCTGACTCTGCCTTAGTGCCAGCGCCAGAGCACAACCCCGATCTCCATTCAAGGGATCCAACTCAGGACCCCCTCTCTTCTCCCTGCCTGGCACCGCTACCAGTGTCGGTAAGAGAGATGGTTCCTCTTAACCACAGCGGAAGTTCACCGAAAGGTGCGGCCTCACAACCCGTGCCTGAGCTGGTCATTGATACCTGCGAGTCGTCCACGCCCCCGCCGACTGTTACCGCTATCTCGCCGCCCGCCGCAGATACCCTCACAAGTCAGGATTCTGCCATCTCTCACTTGGCTGATGAACTCCAAGAGCTGCGACAGATCACGGTAAAACTAGCGCCGAAAACTGCGCCAGCTGTCACAGCAGCTGGCCCAGGTGGCACTCCATGTCGCCCTCCGGTCTTGGGTCCTCTGCTTCCCCGGCCGAGGACGATTATCCAAGTAGGAGAGGTTCGCGGCGGAATTACCACAGGCGTGGGAATTTCCAGGTAGTTTCCAAAGAGCTCTAGAGCTCCTCTGGCACCTGTCCCCTACGACTGCTTGTCGACTCCTCACAAGACTAACTGCCTACTGCCTACTGCTGTCTCTTCCTTTTAAGGGCTCCGGCCACGTCGTGCCTGTGTGCAAACTTCTGATAGCTGGGCCATGTGCAAACGATGTGTCATTTGCCAGGTGGTCAACGATCGGTTTCCTCTTCCCAGGCTTCCTGCGGATAAAGACAACTCAGGCTGCTTAATTTGCCTTTAGAAAGGTTATTTTAAGCAGCTTAGTTGTCAAATACGATCGGCCATGCGGCGGCGACTTTATTCTCGAGGGACAGCGTTCATCGTCAGTGTGAACGACCCTCGTCATTCTTCGCCAGAGACCCACTTCCCCTACGGTAAAGTGCGAGTAAAGACTTTTCAGTCTCGACAGTTTGCCCTTTAGAAAGTTTGGGGTACCAGCATTTCACTTCTGTCCTTGTGCCAGTTTATCCAGTGCCATTTCCAACGCCCTGTGTTCAAGTGTAAAGTGGTCATTCATTCCTGAGTCTTTTTTCACCTCAGTGCAAACTCGAGTCATATTCTGTGTTATATTGTTCCTTTACTGGTGTGTAATGTGTAAATCTCTCTTGCAGAGGGACCTATTCGCAGTGGACTCATCTTGGACTGTGCCTTGCCCTTAGTCAAGACTCCAGTAGAAGGATCTTCAGGCGTTGCAAGCCCTTTTAACAATTTACTTAACCATTTTCCCTTCTAATGCTTTCTTTTGTAAATACAATTCTTTAATTTATCCCAAGTGTTTACATAACATCTCCTTATGAAGTAGAGCCTTCAGCTCCTAAATTCGCCCCTTTTTCTTTTATTTTTTACAATTTCGAAACCTTTACGTAAGTCAGAACTCTAAGGCCAATTAAATAAAGTTTCCGTTGCCGGCATGTAAAAATACCATACACCCAGGGAAATACGTAAAAATATATATATATACATACACACACATACATACTTATACACGACCAAGGTGCAGGCAGGTGAAAACCAAGGAAGACATTGAAGCACAGGTGGACTAAGGAAACAGGCTAGTTTCTACATTTGTCTTTTATTTATTCCGACGTTCCGTAATGCATTATTACATCTTCTGGGAATCTATTAATAAATATGATAAATTATGAAACAATTTCAAATTTGTTAAAAATCATATAAAACAAAAAGACCAATAATTCACTAACATAAAAATGTATCTAAAAGCTCAGTTCACAGAAAAAGAAAGACTGAATGACAAAAGGAAAAACAATAGACATGCTAGCTCAGATACGGTTGGATGGAGGTTTGGGCATTCAGTTGGGGAACTAGTTACGTAGTGAGCAACGACTTTAGAACAGGTAGTTCATGAGGGTTTTGTGTTTGTCCTATGATGCAAAAATCGTCTCTTTCAGTATAGGTTTTACAAATTTGTGCATGGTTCCTGATGTTCGAATGCTCAGGGTTGGAGAGCCTATTTCCTTTGCGGAAACTTATTCCACGATGAGAATCGATTCTGACCCTCGGTAACCTCTTTGTAGATCCCACATATAACCCAGAGTTGCACTTTGGTCAAGTATATTTATAAATTACATTTGAGGTCAAGAAGGGGCTTAACCGATATTAATAGTTAAAGAAAGACCAGATAGTTAAGGGATTCTTAGGTTTTAGTTTAATACTGACTATACCATAATGATTTTGTACAACCTGGATAAACTTTTTTCTAAAGGAGTCGTCATGTCAAAATGGAAACTACATAAATGACTAACTTTGGTATCGTGAAAAATTTAGCTTCGATGTTAAACTGATTTTTCAGGAAACTCCGAAGCTTTTTAGAAAATAATTTTTGACGGATGCAATTATTTTTAAAATCTTCTAAAAGGTAATTTATTTCCTGATGTAAAGAATGCTAATTTGATGTAATAAAAAAGGCCCTATGGAGAAGAGATGACACCGAATTAAGCTTAAAATTATAAAAACATGAGCTGTAATAATAAATTAGATCCTAAACCCGTAAAAGTTTTCTTTCTGAAAACAGATGTTAAAAGAACCATTCTCTCTAGTAACGAGTACATCTAAAAAAGATAGTTGACCATTTTCCTCTTTCCACAGTAAATTTGATATTATCATGATGAGAATTGGCATATGCTAAAAAAATCAATTCTGAGTCTTTCCTGAATAAGCCGAATATGTGTCATCAACTTACCTTACATAAAGAATAGGGTGAAGCCTGAGAGGACAATCATCGAATATGCGCTCCTCCAAGGAGGACTTGAAGATTATATATATATATATATATATATATATATATATATATATATATATATATATATATATATATATATATATATAGATTCATATTCTTTATATATATATATTGATATATATATATATATATTCATAAAGATTCATTATATAATTGTATATAGTATGTATGTGTTTTAAATTTACTGTATAAATAAAATGGTATATCTTTTTAGATATATATATATATATATATATCTTTTAACATCTGTTTTCATATTCATATATATAAATATATTATCTTCATTATATATATTGTATATAGTAAATATGTGTTTTATATATATATATATATATATATATATATATATCCTATTATCTTATATTATACTGTATATTACAGTAAAAGACATAAATATAATATATATATATATATATATATATATATATATATATATATATATATATATATAAATTCATATATATATATAATTGTATATATATATATATAATTGTATATATATATACATATATGTGTGTGTATAAATAATATATATATATTATATACTGTATATACATCAGCTCGTTTTGCTCTATGGCTGCCAATCTCTTCTCAACAGCAAGGAACAAGAGATCGATCCATTGTGGGCAAGGGGTGGTTTGGGCCCATTTCCTGAAAAATAGCGTCTCTGTTAATCTGTAGTGAGTCGAATTTGGTGAGTTAAGCCAGGGTGGAGGATGAGAGGTGCTATTTTGGCTCGTTATCTACTTGTCGCCTACTCTGAGGTGCTATTACTAAACATGGCGGAGGCTCCTTGGGACGCCGTGTTTAGTACTAGCCGCTCGGGGATCAAAGTATTATATACACACATTTCTATATGGTGTGGTCGACAAATTATATTAACAAACGATATCTAGAACTAAACGTGGCGTCCGAAGGAGCTTCCGCCATGTTTTAGTACTCGCACCTCGGAGTAGGTGACGCGTAGATAACAAGTCAAAGTACCACCGAATGAAATGTGGCAAGCAACCCCGTCCCGAAGAGCGTGGGAAATAAGGAGTATAAGTTAAAGAAAAAAAAAAGCACATCATTTTACATGAAGTACATCATGTACCCTTATATCTGTGTTATTAAACACTATATACGAATGTAAATGTTCGCTTAAGATATTCCCCAGTTCATAAGAGCATTAAGAACGCAATGGGAATTTAAATTGAATGCGCTCTCATTTTACGTTGGGTTCAGCGTGCACTTGGGCCTTGGTTTCAAATCTTTAACAGTGCACCGCGTTATTGAAGAGCATCCCACCTGTTGTTTGTGATAACTGGGTCATCTAAGTTGTTTCGGTAAGTGGCCGTTTAATCATGTCCTCGAACTTCGGGCTGTACCATGGCCTTTCACGGTTTAGGGGGTGAGTTCCATTGCTTCAGGTTACACTCTTTCTTTCACCAACTGCGTAATGTTTTTATTCTCGCATTTCCGCGTTGCCTTCCCTCAGTTGATAGGAGAGTTCTAGAGGACTTGTTTTCTTTTAGCCTTCCGCTTTTTCTGAACAAAAGTGTTAAGCAGAACTCATTATTCCTTCGCGATGAGCGTATCTTACCTTCCGCCAAAACGTTACACTTGCACAAGATATCACTATTTACTGTTAAATCAGGTCTTCATATTTTTTTCCTGGAATTAGAATTGTGACTACCTGGAAATCTAAAGCTACAACGCATTTGGAGTCCATCGCAAACGCAATAATGAGACTATTATATATGATTGCCTCAGCAAAACTCTTCTCGTCAACGTTTCTTGACCCCAGCGAGTGTTGTTATCTCGACAGAATTTAATAATAACGCAGATGCTGGCATGCGTCTAGTCTTACAGATCAGGGTGGCAGATCATCTGAATTCTGCCAAGCTCATGAGTGCCTGCTCCTATTTTTGGAAATTAATTGGGCCGGTTTGTAACCGACGTTTCTCTTAATCTTCTGATCGCCTACATTTGGTAAAGGAGCCTTATCATATATCGGGTAATATACTAGATATGGTAGGCAATTGTTGTCTCATACGTGATTAAAGACAGACCCTGTGATTTTATTGGTATATTTGAATGCTGTAATATCTCAATCAATTGGTTAAACTATGAAGATAAAGTCTCGTGCCGTCTTGGTAATAATACGAAGTGATTGGTTAATATTAAAGATATCGGCTCGCTCTGGGTATAGACCAATGTCTTGACAATTCCCTCACAGCACCATAATGTATATTTCCTTGTTATGACTGGGTAGATCCCTTTTTTAGTTTGGAAATAGTCTAGATTTCATTATATTTTTATGAAATAGATATAAAAGTATTTCAATGTGTGAAATAATAGGGCACGAATACTGCATTTAAATGTTCTGACCAAGCCCTGGATGTTCAGGACATTTAATTACTTTATTCTTTTATTATATTGCGCTTAAAATATTTCGGCTTTGTATTGTATTGTTAAGCATGTAACTAAATCTGAAGCATTTCCATATCGAGTAATAACGTAGATTATATACATCATAGCACTGGTTAGGAAATATTCAGGACACTTGTGAAAACCAACCACAAGCGCTGAGTTGCTAACAGCTTACGCTATTGAATTTGAACGTCTTTTAAAGCACAAGACGCGATGTCAAGGGTTGCCCCCTTTTCCTTGATGATAGAGAAACATTAAATATTTGTATTGTTATTTCCTTAAGTTGTTTTTATCTGTCTTTTTGTCTACCCTGGCTGTTTTTACTACCAAAATACTGCACTTCCCAATTTTCAATATCTTGCAGGCAGTAGTGTTTTATAAATAAGAACTCCTCAGCGCTGAATGTTACTGACTTCGTTCACGTCACAAACCAGCAAATTAGAGTAATATGACGAGGACATTTTACGTGATAAGGCGTCCAATAGAAAAAAAAATTCTCATCGTGTAAAAATTCTAATTCGGTACTGTAAAAATGATCACGTGTGATAAGCTGTTTGAACTAGTAATATTATAGCACAGGAAAAGAGCATCCAATCTTGGCCAAGAGTATCATCAATAACACCAAAATATATCCGTGAACTGAAGGAGATGCATTATTCTTAGCATCAAGCGTTTGCATAAGTAACGGGGGCGGGGGAGGTGTCGAGCCACGAAAAAAAAACCGTATCCTTGAATGAAGATTTTACTAATTGCGGGAACCCTTGTGTTTCCTGCCTTCGAGTAGCTTGTGTGTGTAACATTAGTAATGGTCTCCTGAGCCAACATCAGGCGACTCTTGACATTCTTCTCTTTCTTGAATAGTCATGTTGTATCGTAGAGGGACGCGATTGTTCGCCACTCTTAGTTTTTTTTTACTCCGCCTGCATTGACAAAAGTAGTTGAGGTATTGAAGTTCATATTTTAAATTCCTAGCGTGTGTGTGTATGGGTTTGCTTAGGTGATTTCACTGACACATCTATGTAAGTATGCGTACGCATTTCCCTGTATATAATGCATATATATATATGTATGTATGTATGTATATTATATAATATACATATATATATAATCTAATATAATCTAAATATAATAAATATAATATAATATATATAATATATATATATATATATATATATATATATATATATATATATATATATATATATATATATATATATATATATATATATATATTAGATTATATTTCAGAAGCTCCTGTTTCCCTGTTGAAGGAAACAGTAGTTTCCGCCATTTAAGGATGCAAAATCTACCCTCTTTGGTGTTTTTATGGCCAACCTTTATTAGATGGAATTCTGAAATATAACAGTAAATATTTGAGATTATGTGTGTATATGTATATGTATATGTATATGTATATATACATATATATATATATGTATGTATATATATATATATATATATATATATATATATATATATATATATATATATATATATAATATATATATATATTATATTTCGTATCGATAACATTTTCGATATATATTAAACATAATGGATAAAAGGTAAGAGATATTCTGTTTTCTATCCATTTATTAGAAAAGAGTCGAGACCACTGTTTTAACAGCTCTCCTATCGATTGAGACATTTTCCAGGCTGAAGTAGTGATTAAAATAAACAGTATTTATGTATAAAAGGTAAGAGATACACCAGAAATAAATTCATTACATAGTTAACTTGACACCATATTTGCAGTTCAGAAAGAGAACAAGGGGAAAAAACCAAAAGCAGATTCAAGAAGCACAAGACACCCACCTACAATGGTAGCGTAAAGCAGACTAACAAGAAATGCAGAGAACGGGAGAGGAAGCGAGGGGGAGAGCACAGACACAGAGGCTAAAAACAAGAGCAAACTGTGCAATGAACAGTTGGGCTGATGCTGACTGGTGATCGAGGGTAGGGACAGTCAATTAGATCATTACAGATTCAAGGTTGGCCAGTTACCCCATACTTCGTGGTCTTCCCACAATGCTAAAGTCCCTGGCGTCCATATGTGTTTTGCAAGTCTTGCTATGGTTTCTCACATTCGACTGATCAGGATTAGATAGTCGACTCCTGTTCTATAGCTAATCCCCTGCTGAGAGTAGATTCGGATCTTTAGCAACCTCCTGGTACAAATTAATAAATAATAATAAGCAAATAATAAAATAAACGAAAATATATGAAAATATAAAAAAAATATTTAAATAAGTAAAAAAATAAATTAAAATAAAATAAGTAAAACAAATAAATACAAAAAAAAAGAAATTAATATAGATATATAAAATAAAATAAATACATACATAAATTAAAATAAAAATATATAATGTAAGTACGCATAAAATGATTGCAAAAGGAGATACAAGTATAAACAGATGATATAAAAGCTCACGAAATTCAGGAGTGTATGAACAAAATGAGAAATTCATGACACTCGGATAAAGTCAGTTAAAATGAAAGAATTTGTAAATTCTAGAAAAAAAAAGATTCATACTTAAGTTAATGTTTTAAATCCCAAGTATGAAAGAATATTTTAAATGCTTCGCTATTGGTCATGAAATAAAATTAATAGGAAAGAACAGTAGCAAGAAAAAAAATAAATAACAAAAAGAACCTCGGGACTGCAACGCGTGCAGGGCAGAATTGGTCGAATTACGTAACGATGGTTGAAACCAGCGATGACTTTTGTGGTGTTTGAGCAGTGACGGAAAAGTCCTCCTACCTGATGTCTTGCTTGCGTGTTCTGCTATATTCCCTAATTGCAAAGAATTCTTTTTTACTGAGAGAGCAGCCAGTCCGGTGCCTGACACCTATATATAGAGAATCAATTCTCACCCTGAGCAAACACGTAAAACATCATATATAGCTTACTAGATTACATCTGGGACAAGCACATCTGTACACTGTGCTGGGGCAGAAAGGTTCGGGAATACCATCTTGAAAAATGAAATGGCTTACCAAATTGAAGGGGGTTTGAAAACTACAGTTAGAGTAGACATTGGAATAGTTTCCTCAGTTGGACAGAGAGCTTGCTCTCTGCAGATTTGTAGAGAACACGTTCTCTGTCCACTTGAGGAAGCTCTATTCCTGTGTACACCTTAATTATAGTTTTTAACGCTCCTTCAGCTTGGGAAACCATTTTATATTTCAAGATGGAAGTAATGTTCTGGAGAACATTTCCAATGACGAAAATAGAATCACAACTTCTTCTAAAGTATTCGCTTAGAAGAGGCATCTCATCGTGAATTTTAGACTAATGAGAACAAGCAGTATAGGCCCATGAAAGAGGGTCTTCCATGATTTTTTTTTTATTAAAAGAACAGAAGCTATAAGAGTACACGCCACTGGAAAATTTTTCATCAGATCTAGAAATACAGATATCCAGAAAAACAAGAAGGTAAGGTCCATCTTGTTCAGTGTCTATGATAAATTGAATATTTGGATGCATAGAGTAAAATAAATGAAAAAATCCAGTGTCTTGGTCTGAATTTTATAAACAGGACAAAATTGTCACCCAAATATCTCGTAGAAAACTTGGGTTTTAAAAGCCTCAGGACAGTCGGAAAATATTTTCCCCCTCTACGTGATAAAAAAAATTAATAATTTGGGAAAGTATGGGACAGAGGAGACCCCACAATCAGTTTGCCGATAGCACATACCTTCCAAAGTAGAATTTATATCTAAAACAGACTTTCTAATAAATGTTTAAAGGAATTTCTATTAAATCCATTCACAGTGTGGTTGTTGTAACTGAAACGGTTGTCGAAAATTATTCAGTTGTTAAACCACATAAAAGCCATTATTATCAGATTCGCCATACCTTGGTAATAACTTGCACCTAAATGCGATTATAATCAAGTAATAAGTGCTAATACACTGACGTAGATTAGAACCTATGGGTTTTTTTTTGGGGGCAGGTTCTAAATCAGAAGATGCCGAAAATCTTTTAGTTTCCAGTGTTATAGGTGTTACAGGTAGTACATTACCACTTGATGGGAATACAATAAAGTCTCTCTCTCTCTCTCTCTCTCTCTCTCTCTCTCTCTCTCTCTCTCTCTCTCTCTCTCTCTCCCCCCTATATATATAATATATATACATATATATATATATATATATATATATATATATATATATATATATATATATATATATATATATATAATATATATATACTGTATATATAGTGACTTTGTGAGTGCATGTAAGATATATTTCCATGGAATAGAAACTGCCGAAAAAGCCCTCAGTGGATAACAGAAAGTGAGAAATTACCGAGCATGTGAGGAAAGAGAAAACATAAAAGCTATGAAAGAAGATATAAGGTATAAATTAGTACCTTGGGTTGAAACTTCTTGAGTATACATTTCAGCTCTCCAGGGGAGTAACTCAGTAGACACTATCCATCAAGAGTGTAGCTGAAGTAAAGGAAAGAAAGTCTTAGGAATAACTGTTATAGATAATTTTTTTTATTAAGTTTGTAGTCATAGCGGTGGTTAATGATGTAGTAATTCATTCTAAAACTTTTTCAAGGATAATGTTTAATATTATTCTCATTTCTGCATCATGTTAGTTTTCTGTAAAAGAAAACTGTTGAGATGGCTTTGTCTGCCCTTCCGCACTTTTTCTGTCCCTCTCAGATCTTAAAAACTGTTGAGACTAGAGGGCTGCAAATTGGTATGTAGATCATCTACTCTCCAATCATCAAACATACCAAATTGCAGCCCTCTAGCCTCTGTAGTTTTGATATTGTTTAAGGTTAAAGTTAGCCATAATCGTACTTCTGGCACCGCTATAGGTACCAACAACACAGGCCACCACCAGATCATTGCTGAGTTTCATAGGCCACGGCTAAGATTTTCATAGGCCGTGGCTGAGGCCACCACCGAGCCGTGGCTGAGTTTCATGGGCCGTGGCTGAAAGTTTCATACGGCATGATACGCTGTATAGAAAACTCGATTGCGCCGAAGAAACTTCGGCGCATTTTTTACTTGTTTTCCAGACTGCACAAGTTTTGAAAGAATGCTAATGGTGAAGCATATATAATTAATTGCATTTGTGTAATAATTCAACACGCACCCCCTGTAATTCTCATTCTACAGTTGTTATAGGAGTAACGTCTCTGGCTCCTCGGTGTCGAGGATGACATCAGATTAGCCAGCATAAGCTTCCAAGTGCCACTGTTTCGTTGGGATTACAAGAGACAGGCTCCTCTGGCTGCTAGAAATAATCTCTACGGCTGTTTTAGCCAGAGGGTAGCTTCTTACCACTCCTTGAAAGAGTGGCACTTAGAATATTGACCTACCGGAACTTGATTTCATTCTTGTTAATGAGAGACAGTTCAGCTCCTCTTAGGTAAGAGAAGCAATTGAACAATGTCTTATAAATTTCCATGGTCAGCAACGAACTCAGTATCCCTCAAACCAACCTGTGTTGGTCACGCCACCAAAACACTACAAAGAGATATGCTGCATCACAGAGGTCAGGGGCCCATTTTCCAGCAAGCCACGAATAAAAGAACCTCTCATTATTGTAACAGCTGTCCCAGTTTGTAAACAAAACAAAAGATTAATAATTAAGTGCAATATCGTAATGTACGAAATACAGCTCATAGAATCAAATCGTAACAAACAAAGACGCAGAGAGAGAGAGAGAGAGAGAGAGAGAGAGAGAGAGAGAGAGAGAGAGAAAAGAAAGAGAGAGAGAGAGACAATCACTGCCTACGAAAAATATTATAGTGGACGACCATCAGCAATTTTGAGGAACTAATATCTTATCTTTAAACACAAAGTCATGCCCTCTGATAGGAGAGAGAGAGAGAGAGAGAGAGAGAGAGAGAGAGAGAGAGAGAGAGAGAGAGCTCGTGTTCTAAAACACTAAAGTAGTAATAAAAACTAGCCTCACGTTATTTTTGCTACATATACAAATTGAAGAAGTGCCTGTCGTATATACAAAACACATGTGGTAGTTGTAAATTGACTGAACGAATTTATTTAGACTTTTAAGTTACAAGATTTTCTTGTCTGTAGTAAGCGTGGCAGTGAGAAAATCTTCCCAATAAAATATGAAAATTTTTACCTCAAGTTAATTAACTCAGAAACGACTTTAATCTTGAGTAATAACGGTGTTCGCCGAAAATTATGCCATCAGTCACGATTCAACAAGTGTGAATATGCAGTAACCGTTGTGTTGTATCTAGTGAAAGTCACTCCCGTTACCGGAAACTACTTTATGTTATGTATATGTATATGCATATATTATATGTATATGTATATAGTATTTATATATATATATATATATATATATATATATATATATATATATATATATATATATATATATGTGTGTGTGTGTGTGTGTGTGTATGTGTGTGTATGTTGTAATGGCACGACGAAATCTAGCTTCATTGTGACCGATATAATGATGCATTATATATATATATATATATATATATATATATATATATATATATTATATATATATATATGCTATTTGGGCATATTTCTCTCTTATGTAATTTCTATTGAAGTTAATAGCACTTTTTCTCTTCAGGAAAGCTTCTCAGGAAGTCTTGATAAAAGATAGTATCTGCGATCAATGCCATTAATTTATATATATATATATATATATATATATATATATATATATATATATATATATATATTTATATATATATATACATATATATATATATGTGTATATATATATGTATATATATAAATGTTTGTGTGTGCGCGTATATATGTATGTATGTATATGTATGTATGTGTGTATAAAAAGCATGACCATGTAAAATATGCCATTTGAGATACACCAGATTTCAGGTGTTGCAGTAACTGAAGTTATGGGGATTATTTGCGGCGTCGCCTTTGCAGTAGTTTGAAATACAACATCCAGTGCAGAAAATGTGAAAAAGTTGACCTCGGACACATAGGACTCTCTGCCCCGACGTTTATTGGAACACACCATATATGGGACCAAGGTCTAAAGTTATAGACCTTGTATGGAACTCTAGACATTACATCAGTTGGGGCGACTTCCTCGTTGTTTAAAAGCTCCTGCCGTGCAAATGGAAGATCATAGAAGCAGCAGTTATCATTAAAGCAAAAACTATAAATTTATCCACTGGCCTTGCAAAGAGGATTCAACGGATGAGATCGTCTGCCTTTAAGAATATAAGAACAACGTTAATTTTAAGTTTCTGGCGACCGCTTGCAATTAACCTCTCCATCTCAGTGACCTAATCCCTCCTTGTGACACCTTGCTCTTGTATTCACCATAATTCAAAGCCTGCAAGTGACCCCTTCTACGCAATTTTTTTGTGTGTAAAGCCTTGTATTTTCAAGTATATGTATCAGTTCACTCGAAGAGAGATGTAGTGTAACATACCGTATGAAATACAGTGCGATATTCATTGTGCACTTTTCATACATGGGCTTCTTTTTTTTTTACATTATAGGAATACAACAATACAAGCAACGGCGTGTGACACAGGTCCTTAGTGAAATTCCGATACTCAGAGTAGGTCGCTTCCCTGTGCTTTAATCTTCCACAGATCTCCACTCAACCGCAGCTTCCTCTGGGTTCTCATCCAAGTAGGTCTGGATCTTCAATTCCTCTGGTGCCCAGCTGACGTCATAAACTGTCCTGCCTTTGTTGTGAAAAGGACATGTCTAAGCTTTCACCATCTCACTATCATCATCATCTCTTCTACATGGGGAACTTTCGGTATTTCCCTTATGATATAATTTCTGAACTCAGTCCTGCCATCAGACTCCTTATACTCTCCTTAAAGTTTTATTCTTAAATTGACTAAATCTTGTAAATATAGATTCTATGCCATACCATTATTCTGGTCCATGTAGCAATACAGACCGTACTCGTACTGGACTTATGACTAGTCTTACTTTTGTATTCAGTATCAATTTATTTGATATCCAGGTCTTATAGAGCATGCCCATTGTTGGATTTGCCTTTCCTAATCATTCACAAAGTTCCAGCCCAAGAATACTTGTACTGGATATCATTGTCCATAGATTTATAAAAAAACAATTCAGCCTCGTTAATCCTTTCTTTATGTAATGTTATTTTATCCCTTTGTGCATACTCTGTCCTCAATGTTTCTGTTTTTCTTAGTTTTGTTGAGACTCCAGTCCTCAGATGAATGGTGCATGCGATTAGGCAAGCTTTCTAAAGTTTTATGTTGTTTAGCTGATTGAAACGATAATCTACGTATTCTAAGACACCAAACTTCTGTTTTTACTCCAGTCTAAACCTTTTCTTCCATCTCCGGACACTTTTGTTTTTATTGTGAAATCTGTAAGACGGGCAACAAGCAAAAGTGAAATAACACTGCCTTGTCACACTAAAATATTTACTGTGAATTCCCTTGACAAGACGCCATCAGCATTAACTTTTCAGCCATTGCGTTCACGGATTATTTCAATACGTTTTACGTACTTGAAAGGAATGCCACAGTGACGCAAGACCTTCCAATATGTAAGTCTGCGGACGCTGTCAAATGTCTCACCCTAATCAACAAAGCGCATCAGATGTGGATTCTTAAATTCTCTACACTGCTGCACAATCTGTCTTAACCCAAAAAGTTAATTTTCGCAACTCTTGCTTTTTCTAAATCCAGGTTGTTCATCGCTGAGCTTTTATCAATGCCTTCCTCCAACCTATCGAGAATAAGCGGAATTAATATTTTAATTCAACGTTAGTGTAAGGCCTCTATACAATGAACACATCCCGTCATGCCAACTACTTTGGTACCTTACCTATGACTTCCAATTCCCAGTCACACCAGTCTTTGTTACCTATTTTCGTTTTCTGCAAAACATCTCGTCAGCAAACGAGGTGTCATTACAGTTTCAACTACAATCATCTCTGCAGCGATTCCATCATAACCTGGTGCTTTCCAACTCCTTAGTTTATTTATTATTGATTCCTCTTCAAAAAATCAGTTTATCCCCCTACTTGCCTTCCTTCTTCTTCTGTTGTGATTGACCCATCCCCCGATTTTAGCAAGTAGTTTCCTCTTTTTCCTTTCACTCATTTGCATTTCACTAATAATAGCGTGGGTTACCCTAACGCCAAGGCCACTTATATATATAAATATACTGTATATATATATATATATATATATATATATATATATATATATATATATATATATATATATATATATATAGAATCTATTGGTCAGTTTTACCAGATACATATGTAATTGTAATAGCTATTACAATTAGCATCAACCCAACAACATTTGTATCATGGATGAGATCATTTCCACCCTCAGTGTGTCGTATCAAAAGCCTTTTTGATAATACTTGTTGTAAGGAAATATGCTTGTCAAAAACAGCTTTCGATCATGTGGCATGGCAAAGAAGTAAGTCATAAAGTTAAGGTGCTTTGTAGAGCGAGCATGGAACGTTCTTTTTAATTATGAACAGATTTCTCAAAAGAGAGATGAATTAACTATTATTATTTTTAATTCGCACCCGTACTCTCTTTTTATTAAACTCATCTTCCAGTACTGGTAAGTCCTCCAGTTTGATTTTTAGTAATTCCACCCATAAATTCTGAACCCATCCTTATTTTTTCTTGTCATTTTCCATCATCCTTCGCATCGTAGTATTTGCAACAGCATTCTTCCTTTTTTCAGTTAAAAACCAATGCAGCTGCTTCCTGTATCTGACAGTTCGTCTTTGCTTTGTCTCTCACTCGTGGATTTTTCGATGTTATTCAACATTTTCTTGCTGTTCCAGATGCATCATATCACGATATCTTTTGTGTATGTGTGTGTGTCTTATTCTCCCATAGACATTATGTTTGTAAAATACACACGCCACGTTCATGTGCGTATGAATAAATTAATTTTTTATACTCGCCATCTGTATGGAGAATTCGTTAAATGCGATATTAATTTTGCTTAGAATGAAAACCAGAAAATTAGCTTTATATTATGGCAGCAGCAATAGTTATCAATCTTACTTTGACATGAATGGGTAATCTACTGAGTACCCGAACATGTTCTCGTCTTTACAAAACGATTAAAAGGTCGATATTCTAATATTAGGACTACATATGGCAGGGATTTGCATGCAAGTCTTCATAGACTGTGTGCTTGAACGACTACGAGTCAGTTCAGGTGAATGAGAAATAAGCCTGCTTTTATCTCCAAGAGTGAAAGAAGTTAATGTTCCGTCAAATCAGTGTTCTAATATCTGTATCGGAAAGATATTTTCACGTGTTATTACTTTCTGCCTTTGTATTATGAAAGTATGACATTTTCACAGTAAAAGGCAAATGACCAGGCAAGTTAATGGATACGCACTTATGGATGTGAATGTAGAAGTTACTCCATACGTTCATTGAGGCTGAATCTAAATCAAGGGCGCAGAAGAGTGGGACGCAAGCAAATTCCTATAACCAACAACCCCGCACTACCTGGTCTCGGTTACTTCTTTCTCGATTAAAAAAATTTTTTTTTTTTTTTTTACTCTTTAAATGAGTTCAGCTCATTCTTTGTTTAGTTAAGTCCGTCTCTTTGTTTTCTTCCACCCCTCAAGGCGAGGCTGGTAAAGGCATTCATTTCTCCGCTTCGTCGGCCTTAGGATAACAGAATAATGAGAAATAGGTTCTGATACCATTTCGAAGTTTTGAGCTCATGTTAACCAGTTTGTAGGCTTCAACGATGAAGAGTGTTGAGTTGACTGTCCTGTCGCCTTCCACGACAAAAAAGATGACAGGATATTCAGTGTTAGGCCTAGTACGTTTGAGAGTTAGGCCTCAGTCTCAATGTTTGTTAATTAACATGTTTTAAAAGTTTCCCACGTCAAATTCTTTCCTGACTTAGTTATTATACATCGTATTCATTGAATTAATATCTCTAATTTGCCGACGTAACAGTAGGTAGGCTGCGAACGGCTGTCATTTACTGAATGGCTGTCTGGGTTATTTGATAATGGAGCTCCCGCTGTCAAACGAGCGATCATGAATACAACCCTGCTGTTTTTCCCGTCGTTGGTTTAGCGATAATTTGATTAGGTAGGATGGATTTCACTAATGAAGAGTTTCTTACTCTTTTCGGCTCATGACCAATGCAGTCCAACCGTTCTGCTTAATTCTGCATAGATGTATTCAACCGAGTATGACTATTGATTTTTCAATTTGTTATTTATATTAAGTTACAGTCTATTCAGTGGTTCTCAACCAGTGGGGAATTCGCCTTAGGGGGGAATTTCAGAGTTTCGGGGGGGAATTATGACCACAGATTGGCAGGCTCAAATTGGCTGTAGGACCACACAAAACGCAGTGTGCATCGGTTCGCACTACTGAGAGGTCACGTTGGGCTTTCTCTCCGGTAGCTTGTGTGTTGTCGTTAGTATTTTGTTGCATATTATTTGGAATATACCTTTTAAAGCAGACAATTTTGGAGGGGCGGGGCGGGGGGGGGGGGGCCGACATTCTGACAAATGGCGTATCTAACTGATTCATTATTCCTTCGTGTATGAGTAAAAGTGACAGAGAAGACTGAGAATGGAAGGGAGTAAAACGGTATGTGGCATACCAGGGATACGTATGGAAGGTTTTTGTTTGCTAAAGTGAGACATTATTATTATTATCATGCAGGAGATGACCATTATTCTTGTGGAGCAAGCTTCCAAAGAGTATGGTGTGCATATGAAAGGACTAATAGAAGGTAACAGGAAATACAGAGAGAAGGGATCGGTTATCAGAAATGTAACAATAAATGATCAAATAAATGAAAATGTAATCAAATTACAAAATACAAGGAGAATTGCTTTAGGGTACAATAGTACTCATTCCATTATTTCCGAGAGATAGTCGTGAGTTTGCAAAATCTTTGAGTGTCTATTGTAATTTTCACCAATACTTCAATACTCGATTTTTGAAAGTTCGTTTTACCCTGTATTATCATTAAACCATTGTATTTATTTTTATTGCTCTTAATATGATCACATTAATAAGAAACAATAAAAGAAGCAAATTTTCACGGAGTAGAATCCCATGTGTGAAAAAAAGGAGTCAGTTGATAAAGCAAAATACAGATGAAAATAAGAATGAATAAAACATATGTAGGAAACCGGGAAATGAATGGTTCAACTGTGTGTGTGCAAGACGAAGACAAAGAAATCGATTAGAGGCACAAGGACACAAGGAAGGTTTTGTCGTGACACCAGAACCCGAGGGTGTTGAATAATATTAATCTATTCAGTTGTATTTCTGGATGAAAAGGAAGGTTTAAAATAAATAAAATATGTTCGCGTGTACCCTCAGGGAATTCAAGTCGTGCCTAAGACTGTAGGAAGCCGTGGTATGGAGGCTATGGCACAGCCAGAGGTTCAGAACATTGGTCATTTGCATTTAAAGTGTAGGTCCACGGTAAGGCAAAATAGTGTGCTTATTTTCACAGAGCTTTAAGAAAAAAGAAGGAAACACATTGACAAATGAACGCGCGGAGAATTATTCCAAGCTTGTAAAGTAGGCTCACTTTTAGTAAAATGCACTAAAAAGTAAAACAATTTTTTGAGACACAACAGGATTTTCTTACAATTAATAATGTCTGCAAATATAAAAGCGTGGGCGCCAAACATGGAAGGGAATGCTACAAGAAAAGAAAAAATATATTTTTTAATTTTTATAGCATTTCCTTCCATGTTTGGCGCCCACGCTTTTATATTTGTGTACATGATTAATTGTAAGAAAATCCTGGTGTGTCTTAAAAACTTATTTTTTACTATTTTAGTGAATTTTAATAAAAGCGTTTAGAAAAATTTTTGTTGTTGTTGTAGTTATGAATATTAATTTTTGCATTGTTCACGTTTACCCAGAAATAGCTAAACATTTAAGAGAGTGGATGTGTGTTCATAACGTTAGTCACTTCTTTATGGAATTACCTACACTATTAATAATTCTGTTCGATGGGTCGAGGTCACCTCCATTCACGTTTATTGAGGAAATATTCTTAGTGAATGATTCATCAATATGTCTTTTATTCTATCCAGGAAGAACGAAAAATCCTTAGCGAAGAAAGCTACTTATCCATCGATTTCTTTGTGCTTGATTGTTTGATTAATTATTGAGGTTAATGGTTTTTATTATGTTCAGGCATTTTTCTCTGTGGTCTACGAGTCTTGGATACTCGTCGTTGTCGATCCTCTCTTATATTACTGTTATTTTTGGCAGTATATTTACTGCAGAAATAATAATGATAATAATACTTATAAGGATAGTGATAATAGCCCTCAGAATGTTAACTCTCTTAGAGCTATATAAGAAATCATTGAAAAACTCAAACGAATTCAAATTATATTTCTCGGAATGTTGTACCACAATAGGATTGCATCAGCCTTGCGTTGCAGTGTCGGTCTGGAACCCATTTAGGACATTGCATATTGATGGTGATATATGGATGGCGTGCAATAAGTATTGAAGTGTTAGAATCAATAGCATTTACCGAACGCTTTTTGGGGGGATACGGAGAGAGAGAGAGAGAGAGAGGGGAGGGGAAAGATAGAGGTTGAGGCGAAAGCAGCGGAAAGGTGCAGGGAGAGAAAGAAATGGGGAAGGAGAGAGAAGCAAAAGCCGAAGAAACAAAGCAAGAAGAAGAGAGAGGGAAAACAAGAGCATGCACGCTTCAATGGAGTGAGACACTTGCATTATACATTACGCGTATCTTTGTTCAATGCGCGGTGAACAAGCTTATTTGCACGCTTGTGCTCGCGCATGCGCATGGCTTTGCATAGCTGAGTATAGTGACCATTGAGGCGTGCGTCTTTTCCAGGGATGTGAATGCGGGAACGTCATGAGGCGTCCGTTAGTGTCAGGTTGACACAAATTTTATAGCTCTCAACGAAGCCATTTAATCAGAATTCAACTGTTTTTCAAATATTATCTAAAGTGATGATTCATTTAAGCATTTATTTTACTATTCGAATAGATTAGAAGTACGTTAATCTTGATGATACTACCTAACTGGCTCTGCTTTTAGTGCCTGTGATTCGATTCAGGTACATATCAAAATTTATGTATTATTGTTTTCTGGAGAGTTGTCATTGATAAGAAGCAATTTTTTACGTTATAAACATTTATGTTGATAATGATGTTTTTCCAGTCTGCCTGTGATTTGGGGATAATAAGGCCACTAGGCAAACAAAGTCGAGAAATAGATGCATCGACCTAACCCCCAAAGTCAAGTGTGATGCAATTTTCTTTTACTTTTTATCCGAATATTGCTCCTGTTATGCTCACAAGAAAAGTTCAGCGTGAAACTTATACTCTAATTGAAGTGAAATGTAAATTCTTCGTAAAAAGAAGGGCTTTTCTGTGCTGTGAAGGTGTCTAGAAATGCTGAGTTTTGATCTTAATTATTTTCTTTTAAAATGGGAGCAGTAATGTTGAATTTATCTTATTCCAACAAAGACTTTTCCTTATATGTTTTTTTGAGAAGGTCGAGTGGACGACAAACCCTTATGACCTTTCGTAGGTCAAATGGATGTAATCCACTTGACTCTTTAAGAGTAAAGTCTCCTATGACCCAAGGAGTGAGGTTAATCGTCATCAAAGATTCTCTCACATGGCTGTTTTTCCCCTTCACGTTCTGCATATAAACATGTTCCTGGAAGTGAACCGATTAAGCTTCGGCGTAAAATTAATAGTAATCTTTTAAAATGAGAACAATACTCTGTCGCTTTGATGGATTAATTCCGCTTTTTGTGGGTTAGATACGATATTTCAAAATAGAGCTGAGGTGTATATATACTGTATATATATATTATATATATATATATATATATATATATATATATATATATATATATATATATATATATATATATATATATATAAAAAGATTGAGAAAGTGAGAAAATTTACTGGTACATAAAAACATCTTTATTTTTGCCGACGTTTCAAGACAACAAGTCTCATTTTCAAGGCTGCAAAAAAAAATAAATATTGAGAATACATATAAAATATAAAAATCTCTTTAAAAACATTTGTACATAACCATAGTTCATGCGTTGCTGGGGTACCAACCTATATAGAAGGGAGAAGGAGGGCGACTGGAATCAAGTGAAAAGCAAGGAAGACGGTTACGACAGGTTGGAGGTTTGGGCATTCAACAATACTGTCTGTTTGATAATTAACGATTCCAGAATAAAAATGATTTTAAATTGATCATATTCAATGTAACAATACCACATTTTTGGCATGCTCCCTGATATTTGAAAATTCAGGTTATTTCGATTCACACAAATCGCGCGAACCTTAAAGTTTTGGGTGCAACCCGTAAGTTCCTCGAGAACACCGAGGACAATCATATTTATATACTACCCCAGACGTCATAAGGTATATTAAACGGTCTTTAATACTGAATAAAGAACCAATTTTCATTCTTTTGAATTAGATTAATTTTGACGGTCCATAATGCCTAGAAATAATTTGAGAAACTTTTGGCTCAAAGTTTTATCATGTACAAATGGAACACTGGCATAACTTCAAGTTTGGGAACAGTTGGAATCTTGTGAGAAGTTGTCCTCTAATATTTTCCGCACATATTGAAAGAATAAGTTTGATGGAAAATAATTGTTGGTGAAAAAACAATGTAAATTGTATTTCCTTATTAAAAAAACATGCCAGTTCGAGGATAAATGGAAGGCTCTATATAAAAGAGTAGCATGTTTTTAATAAGGAAATACAATTTACATTGTTTTTTCACTTATTTTCCATCAAACTTATTCTTTCAATATGTGCGGAAAATATTAGAGGACAACTGCCAAAGTACAAGATTCCAACTGTTCCCAAACTTGAAGTCTATGCCAGTGTTCCATTTGTACATGATAAAACTTTTAGGTTGCCGCAAAAGTTTTCAAATTATTTCCATTATGAGCCGTCAAATTAATCTAATTCCAAAGAATCTGAAAATTGGTTCTTTATTCAGTATTAAAGACCGTTTGCCGACCTTATTGTCTGGGGTAGTAATAACATGATTGTCCTTCCTCGAAACCCAAAGACTTTTAAGGTTCGCGCCGATTCTCATAGCTATCGAACGGCAATAAACTAAGTAATCCTGAATTTTCAAATATCAGGAGCATTTACATTGAATACGATCAATTTAAAATCATTACAAGGGCCTCTTCCGATAGCACTCTATTCTGGAATCGTTAATTATCAAACAGACAGTAATTGTTGAATGCCCAAAAAGATTTCTTGTCGTAACCGTCTTCCTTGCTTTTCACTTCCCCGGGTTAGCAGCTAAAATGAGACTTGAAACGTCGGCAAAAATAAAGATGTTTTTATGTACCAGTCTGTTTCCACTGCCCTCAATCCTGATATGTCTGACTGATTTGCTGTCCTGCCTGTATCCTATATATATATATATATATATATATATATATATATAATATATATATATATATATATATATACATATATATATATATATATATATATATATATATATATATATATATATATATATATATATATATATGAGGAGAGAGAGAGAAAGAGTGGGAGAGAGAGATAAAACAATGAAGGAAGCCCAACAAAGATTTTAGGCAATGGAAATTATTTCCACTACCAAACGTTTTTGTGGGCTTCCTTTATTGTTATGCAAAAACACAAAGAGAATTGTGTTATGTTTAAGTGCATTGGCTCTCATTATTCAGGAGAAAGTAGGTAGAGGTCGTGTGAGCACAGTGTACAGTGTAATGGATTGATAATCCTTGTCCCTCCTTGATGGGCTGTTGTTTCAGTGTGTTGCTTTTAGGTTGCGCTCTCACCTTAGATAACTTACTGAAAATGGCTGCCTTCAGGAGTGGTCTTCCTTCCATACGCTCCGGATGTTGAGGTTGTTACTTAATATGATAAAATTTCGAGCGTAAGCCTTTTGCAATGATGGAAGGGCTTAGATAGGACATGACAGTTAAGGCCAAGGCTAAAAAGGTTTTCCTGTTCCTTTCACAGAAAGACGAGCTAAATTAATAAAACCATCCTCGTTTTTGAACATTTTGAGGTTGCTGCCATTTAGCCTCTACAACGTCCTTTATTTGGAGATGCTTTATAATGGCATAGTTCCATATCAGACTGTGCCGCAACACACTTTAGGGTGTCTTATAGAGAGTTGGACGAGGGGGCGTCTTCCGTCATCTTCCTTAATTTGTCTTTTCCCTTTCTTTCTGGATAGCCACCAGGTTTCTTCGTGAAGTCCCGGTGGCGTTTTGTTGGTGGACAACACCCTCATGCAGTCGAACATCTGAGTACTTCTGAATGAGGGTTCCTCTGAGGCTCATTAAATGCAGATTAGTAGCAACTTGGAGGCCAGTTATTGTCGTGTTGCTTTTCTCAATTTTATACCTAATTCTCCTTATCCAACAGAAAGTCCAGTCATTTAAAATGTAATTTTATTGCTCCAGACATTTCAAGAAAATTAGTGTTCTCATCAGTGGTATAAGGAGTACAGATAAATGGAATGGTTTTATTTATATATAAAAAAAATAAAACTAAGAATTAAAAAGAAAATTGGCTCCCAGTCGAAATTCAGAGTTGGAAACTGCTCAAGCAGTAGCCACAACTGCTGCATTGAAGGTAGACGAAGGGATGGAGGTTGAAATTTTGCAGTGCATGTTCATCAATCAGAAAATGAGAGAAGGGGGCTCAGTGTCAGACAGGAAGCTCGTTTGTGCTGGAGATGACCTGTAGATGATAATGCCCACTGCGGTGTCCTATCTCTACCTGTAATGAGTGCATTGTGGCTTCTGGCTCAAGTTAATCCTACACCCTGAATCTCAGTTGGTCGCCACTTCTCTCCTTGCTCCTATAGTTATGCACAGATGCAGACTAGGTCTAGAGAATACAAGGTCTTCTCAAACGGCCTCTCGCTTTCTCCTCTGCCCAAGCTGTATGCAAGTAAGGAGACATTTCTTTCGTTTCCTCGTTGTCTATTTGATATTAGAAATTATGATTCATTCGTGTAAGAAAATAAAACACATGTTGCCCGTAGTCATTTCTATATGTATATTCATCCAAATAATTAAAACGAGTTTAAAAACAAAAACTTAACATTTTTCACTGTTATATACAATTCGCATTCTTAAATACATATATACAAGTATACTAAGGTTAACAATTACATTACCAACTTCTTCATTCTATTTGCCACTCTTTTCAAGAACCCAGCGTCCCTATTTAATTTGCTAATCCTGAAAAACTTGCGGCAACGACCGAGAAGTTTAATTACATCTGAAGGTAATGGAATGCACTTGCCTATCATATCATTAAGCTCGTTTATCGTTCCTTTTCCGATTTTAGGTATTTTTCTCCCTGATAACGAACAAACATCTTTTCCATTGATTTTAAATACTCCAAAAATTTGGGTCGAGGTTTCATTAGCTTGTCATTTGTTCTAATTACAGTGCCAACCTATGTGCCATCTCTTTCTGTTGCTGTAGTTCCTAGAAAGTCGTACTCGGGAACCTTACAGGCTTTATAGCTCGTAAGGTTCCCGGGTATGACTTTCTATTTCAGTTTTTTGGAGGGTATGGCGGCAAAAGCGTGGATCCTTCTGGTGTTTCATCAAGTCTTGATGAGGTTTCTGCGACTGCTCT
>NC_089767.1:10562649-10575149 GCF_040412425.1 Macrobrachium rosenbergii
CCATGTGCCAAATTTTGTCTAGATCGGTCAAGCGGTTCGGATTTCTATATCTCACAAAATTACATACATACGTACAAAAGTTGCATACTTACATACATACATACATACAAGCATACAAACATTCACTTTTATATATAAGATATATATGTGTGTGTGTGTTTGTGTGTACACATAAATATATACATTTCCAAATTGTACACTTTACACCATCCCGTTGTTCCCCATTCTCTCCATATGATTAAACCATCTCAGAGCAAATGAACACATCGTTTGATGAAGGGCAGTTGTTCCGACTAGTGACCCTACCTTATCGTAGGTGTCACTTTTCTGAAGACATCATATTTGACAACTATTTCACCGAGCTCGAAGATACCCTCCTCCTCTCAGGTGGTCTCATGACAGACATCAAACCATCATTACCTTCCACAGCTCCTCTGAGGAAATCAGTAATGAATTTGTAGGAAATGTGAATCCCTCTCGCCCTTCTTCATTAGTCACACTGCTACTGCTCCTCAAACCCACCTCCAGTGCCTCAGAAATCAAACTGCCATCTTCAAGCAGCTTGCCAATTCACTGTAATGGCCACAAGTACTGCAGAAAAACTGAGATTAAGGACTGGGATCATCAACAGTGAGTCAGTGTTTAACCATCGTCCAGTTACTTATTGCCCTCGAAGTGTTAATATGACCTTGCAAATAGGAGCGCTTCGACCACTATCACAGAATGAAACAAGTGGAGAAGGGGTTATAAAGAGTCAACAAGACTTAGGAGAAAATGTTAACAACAAAGAAACATGGTCAGACTATAACATCAAAGAATTTTATCATCTTATTAGCTCTGTCAGAAACCTCCTCAGACTCTTTAGAGAGAGAGAGAGAGAGAGAGAGAGAGAGAGAGAGAGAGAGAGAGAGAGAGAGAGAGAGAGAGAGAGTAGCATGTGTCTAATTGCTCAGTTCACGGTGATCGGGAATTATGTTTCAGATTAATACCCGACTTTTTTGTGAACATAAAATACGGGTTTTGTGCAAGTTATAAAACTTTACTGACATTAACAATCATAAGGATGAAGAACTATAAAAATTCGAAAGAATCAGTTATAAATCAGTCGTTTGTGTTCATATACAGAAATAGCTTCTTTCTTATGTTACCATCTTTTTGTAAGTAAAGGTTTTAATTTGCATCCAAGACTTCTAGTTTGAGTTTATAAGCAAATAAAGACTAAGATGTCTAGGTCGACCTCAGTAAGCTTTTCTTTTGCAACTAATAATGGAAAAAATGAAGTATTTACTGGTACATTCATGGTTTTCACTCGAAATTTAGAATTTCATTGTTGCAAGTCTCCTTTGTTAACCAAAACAGCTTTGAAAAAGTTTTCTGTGTAAAGGCTGTGCAATCTTTTTGTAATTTTAGTTTTTTCGTCCCAATAATGCAGTAAAAGCTGAACTTTGAAAGAACTAACTGAGTGTTAGACTAAATAGATACATTTTTCTTTATCCATAACAAGTCCAAACTTCATCAGAAATTATGAAAAAAGCATGACAGGTTACCAACAGCATATTACTGTGAAAGAAAAAGAAAGTTCAAGAGTTAAATCTTTTTTCGACAAAGACACGGTATTGGTTATGAGAAATCTAGTCTTTCCTGGTTCGATACATTCCGATCACCAAAATGGCTTACTATTCCCAGTTATTCACATGATATGCAACATTCACATATGCTAAAGGAATGCATGTGTTTATACATATACATACATACATTACTATATATATACACTATATATATAATATATATATATATATATACACATATATATATATATATATATATATATATATATATACTATATTATTTATATATATTATATATATATATATATATATATATATATATATATATATATATATATATATATATATTTATATATATAGTGTATATACATTATATAGTAATATATTTGCTTTTTAGGGCGATATCCGGGGGTCGCAAATTCAGGTCTCAATTTGCATTTTCCCTTGAGTTGTATACATTTGATTATTATTATTTTTGTTATTACTGTTATAATTATTATTAACATTATTATTATTATTATTGCCTTTAGTCCCTTTGAAGTCAGATTAGTTTGTGCTCGATTGTCCGAATGCTCAAAAAGCTCAGACAACTAGAAACGCCTTCTTATTTGAGAGGTCTTTAGATATCAACTGTTGGTATTCATTTTCTTCTTGCTTTTCAGATATGTTTTTAGCCACTAAAAGACATCGATCACTCAGTTGAGATCACTAACTTCGATAAATGGATCGCCATTCAAGCCGTCGATTTTTCTTCGCCAATTACCGCTGCACGTCATAAAATATTTTACCTTTTGAATGTTTTTGTGAGTACGTGCCTTCATTCATTATCTTTATAGATTATTCCTACGAGGAAGTAGAAGGAAAGTGGGGAATGGGGAGGTTGGGGAATGGGAAGGAAAGGTCGAAGAATTGGGAGGGGTGTGTAACTTGAAACTGGGCTATTGACAAGCAAGTTGAAATCGGTAAAGGAATGTTCGTTCGGTCGTAAGGGTTGTACCGTTTGTGTGTGTGTTGGCGGTTGCGGGTGGGGGTTGAGTGGGCAGGGCAGTGTTCACTCAACCCCCATCACTTCCCCCCACCTTATTCACTTCGATAAAAGGGGTGTTAAAGGGGGGGGATGGGTGTAAGGGTGGAAGGAGGGTACGCGTTGCCTAATGTACAGTCACGTTATTGGAATCTACTTGGCAATAAATATTTATGGATTAGGAAGTAATGTATTGGTACATAGCCTATCACTCAGGCGTTGGTAATGGAAATGGGATTTTTTATGTCGGTATCGCTGTTTGCTGCCAACGGCGCTTTTGCTTGTCTGAATTGCTCGACATTCCATCTGTCCCAGTGACGTTGCGATGGTGAGGACGATGTTGGAGACACTGGGGATGATGATACAAGAAAAATACCTCCTGTGATAATAAAAGGGAGGACCCATTTAATTTCAAACATTAATAGTATCCTATTGACGAACTCGGGAGGACTTCAGTTTTTCCATCGGCGTTTATGACTTCCTGTTTGTCCACCAATCTATCTTTCTGTCTGTCCATCAGCCTGACCGTCAATGTGCCTGCCATGCTTGCCTTTTCATCATCTTACACAGGTGAAATGAATTCGGTCACATTTGGTAAAACGGTAGACCATCTGTCACAATTACCTTGTCATTGCAACTCTTACTGTTGCAGGGGTTCCAGTCAAACGGAGTAAAAATGTAGACCACCATGTATAGGTGTGCATGAAAAGAAATCGTATGTCTGTCTGTCTAACACTGTATTAGTTACTCTTGCTTTATCACTGAAACTCTTCCAACAGAGTTTGAAGTGATTTCAGTTGAACTTGGTGGGAAGAAAGTCCGTATGTTACAATTACCTTCTCACCACAACTCCTACACTGTTGAGGTGATTCCAGTCAAACTTGCTCAAAGGTTGACCATCTATAATAATAAAATCCGAGTGGATCTTTCTTGTTTATCCGCCCCGGGTGGGGGCGGGGTAGGTAGGGGATCGGGAGGGTAGGGGAGACATGACACATCCACCCTCCGCCTGCAAACCTGTTTGTCCGCTCTGGGTGGGGAGGGGTTAGGTAGGGGATCGGGAGGGTAGGAGAGATATGACACATCCACCCTCCTCCTGCAAACTTGTTTGTCCGCTCTGGGTGGGGGCGGGGTAGGTAGGGGATTGGGAAGGTAGGGGAGACATGACACATCCACTCTCCTCCTGCATGTCTGCCCCGGGGTGGGGCTGGGGTAAGTAAGGGATCGGGAGGGTAGGGGAGACATGACGGGCAGTGCCAGGTTCCAGCACAGCGTAGCATGCGCCATCAAGCTCATTTAGAATAAACATACATGAAAGAAGTTTGTGTATTTCTGTCCACCTGTTGGTTTGTGAGCCTGTTTGTCAGTGTATCTGCCTCATTTACCATGTTGTTTCAGCTCATCATACACAGTTGCAGTGATTTTAGTTAAACCTGCATAAATGGAAATCATGCATATATTTATCAATTAATGTGTCTTTCACGGTATCTTGTCATTGCAAGTACTCTTACACTGTGGTAGGGATTCCAGTGAAACTTGGTAAAAATAGTACATCAACATGCATATATGTGCATTTAAAGTGATCATCCATCTGTCTGTCCATTAATGTATCCTTTACAGCTAACTTCCTGTGCAACTCCTGCTACAGGTTTAAAAGACATGAATCAAGCTTGGAGAATAGGTAGACAGTCGAACATAGATGTGAATGGAAAGATGTCAGTCTATCTTTTCATCAGTGTATCTGTCTCACCTAGCGTGTCACTCCATCCCCTATAATAGTGTTGAAAGGATTCCGATCTAACTGATTAATAAGGAAGACTTCCAACCAAACCGAGTAAAAAGGAACACCAGCTTGCATTGGTGCGCATGGAGGGAGATCATTCACATGCCGGTCCCTTAGTGTATCTGTCACACTGTTACTCTGCCATCAAAACTCCTCCTACACTGTCGAAGGATTTCAGTGAAACATTGTAAATAGGTTGATCCATCTTGCGTAGGTGTCCATACAAGGAGGTTGTTCATTTTATCCAAAAATCCTCTTCGTTGGTCGAGTCGGTAGAGCTGTGGACTGGCACTCGCCAGGCCCGAGTTCGAGTCCCCGGCCGGCTGATGAAGAGTTAGAGGAATTCATTTCTGGTGATAGAAATCCATTTCTCGCTATAATATGGTTCGGATTCTACAATAAGCTGTAGGTCCCGTTGCTAAGTAACCAGTTGGTTCTTAGCCACGTAAAATAAGTCTAATCCTTCGGGCCAGCCCTAGGAGAGCTGTTAATCAGCTCAGTGGTCTGGTAAAACTACGGTACACTTACTTTTGTTCGTATAAAAGTCACATTGCCATTCCAATTACTTATGCTAAGTTGAAGGAATTTCAGTCAAACCTGTCAGCAAGGTAGGCCATCATGCACACACGCATGAAGGAAGTTAGCCTTTTTTTCTATCCTTGAGGGTGTCTGCATTACTTACCTTGCCACCAGACCTCCTCTTACACCATCAAAGGGACTCCAGTCTAACTAGGTTAGGTAAAATGGCAGGCCATCATACGTGGATTTTGATGAAGGGAGAACGTGTACGTGTCTTCACCAGTGCATCTACCCCATTTACCTTGTCATAGCAACTCCTGCATTGGTGATAGGTAGGCCATCATACACTAATGTGCACAAAGGTTTGATCATCTCATCTGTTTGCCATTTATTGTACTTACAACGCTTACCTTGTCATCCCAACCCCTCCTATAACATTGAAGAGATTCCAGCTGAACTTGGTGAAAAAGGTAGACTGCGGTGCAAACATGTGCATGAAGGGACATCATCCATCATTATGCCCATCAGTATATTTACCACAGTTATTTAGGTGGAGTAACCTCTGCAAGTTTTGACTTGATATGCATGAAGAAGGATTCTCCATCTATCTGCCTAGTATTGGACACACTTGCTTTGTCATCACACCTTTACTCACAGTTTTGCACAGATATACATATAGGGAGATCATCTGTCTATCTTGCTGTCAGACAGCTACCACACTTGTCTTGTCATGACAATTCTTCCTAAACAGTTGATGGGATTTTAGTGAAACTTGGTAAAAAGCTAGCCCTTCATGCTTGCACGCTTATGAAGGTACATCATCTGTCTATTTATCCATTTTTGTGTTTGTCACATTTACATTGTCATCACTATCCCTCGTACACTGATGAAGGAATTCAAGGCAAATTTGGTAAAAAGGTGTACTATAATGCACAGATGCACATGAAAGGAGATTGACTGTTTGTCATGGTATATGCTACGCTTCCTTTGTCATTGTAACTTTCCTACCCAGTTGATAATTTGTCAAACCTAGTGAAAAGGTGAACCATCATGTATAGGTATGCTTGATGGGTTATCGTTCCTCTAGTTGTCCATCAGTGTACCTACCAAATTTACCTTGTCACAGCTACTTCTCCACAACTAAAGCAATTTGTCAAACTTGGAGAAAGGATGATTATCATGTGTAAATGTGCTCAAAGGGAGATTGTCTGTCTATCTATCCATTACTGCCTGTGTAATGCATACCATGTCATCGCAACACTCTAAAATTTGGGTCCAGAGTTTTATGAAAATTCTTCTGAAAGATGGGCTTACGCATGGCAACGCATGATTACATTTTGAAAGAGATAGGATTACCACTTTTTTGGGTCCAAGGGACTCTTCTCTCTCTCTCTCTCTCTCTCTCTCTCTCTCTCTCTCTCTCTCTCTCTCTCTCTCTCTCTCTAATGGCGTTTATGCCCGGAGCCGCATGGGATAGCGAAAACGGTCAGGTTTACATCAACACGAAGTATTTCCAAGGGAGCCGTGGCGGAGGTTTGTAATATCCGAAGGCTCTTGGCAAACAGAGGAAAGAAATAGCGTTTGGTGGATGCTAGGAAATATTTAGAGAACAGAGGAATAAATTCTTTTCCTGATATTTACCTAAGTTTTTTTCAGGAGTTTTATGAGTTTTTTATTTCTTTACACTTCGAAATAGAAAAACAATTTTGTTTGCCTATACTCTTATGGAATTATGTTAATTCAGTCAGTTCATCAAATCGGTTTCAGCTAATTTATGGATGCTTAGAAAACAAATCGGAGGGATTCATAGGAACTGATGCATATTCATTCATAAATAATAAATATTTTTTCAGGGGTAAAAGAATTGCACTCGATGTTAAAGTAGCATTCATTAATGCAAATTAGGCAGGGCAGCGATTTTCAGTGAGACTAGGAGTTGAAAAGAAAAATGGTACGTATGCAAATGTATGTTGATGAAATTTTAACAAGTTAAGAGGAATGAAATCAGTAAAAATTACAAAACTGAGAGAGAGAGAGAGAGAGAGAGAGAGAGAGAGAGAGAGAGAGAGAGAGAGAGAGAGAGAGAGGACCATGAAAGTTTTAGTCATTCATTTATACCAAAATTATATTTTCATTTTGGAGCAGATTGAATGGGTCCAATCATATTAATATGAAAACAATTCGAAGCCCTTTCAGGAAACCCTAGAGTCAAACCTTTAGCAAGGTCCCAGTTGTACATTCATGAGGATGTGCTTGTAGATGTCATGCCCCTGAAGGTCTGAAAGCAACAGACACAAGTGGACAGAATGTTGGACACTGCTAAGACTGCAGTGCAAACAATTAAGCTGAATAAACCATTTAACATAAAACCTAGTTGTTTTTTTTAAGACTGTCTAGGTGAATATGTGCTGAATAGTTCTACAATTCCAGGGACATCACTTTAAAAGCTGTGTGACATGTTTCTCATGGCACTTTCATTAAAGTTTCCTTGAATTTCCCATCTAAATATTTTGAGTGCCGGTTGATCATCAGCGTGCTGTGCTTTTTTGGTATGATACTAAAAATTTATTATTAGATGCACATCTAACAATTTATTATTAGAGGCACATTTTCTTTCTTTCTTTAATTTTGCGTGGTGCCTCTGACCGGCATAATTTTGGACCTGTCAGAAATTAACTGATTCTAAAGCTGATCAGAGAGTGATTATTCATTAGGGCCTTTGCCTGTGTTTGATTGTATCACTCCTCAGGGCCACTAAGTGTGTTGCAATGTGCCAGCTACTTAAAAACTCTATGTGGTAGTTAGTACACCTACTTGGCCATGAAAAGGTGGTTACAATGTCTCTTCATGTGGTAGTTAGTACACCTACTTGGCCATGAAAAGGTGGTTACAATGTCTCTTCAGGGCCTTGCTAAACCATCTTTTGAGTGCCTCAAGGCCATTACCGCGAAACGCCCTTCTTAGTATGTCCCGTTTGTCACAACGTTGTATATCTATGCAGCTCATGCAAGCGTTTTCCGGTTTTTAGTTTTCTCGAGATCGGTCTAAATTTTGGTGGTCATTTTGTTTCTGTGACTCAGCTGAAGAGAAAAAGAACAATACTAACCACTGCTGCCTAAGATGGTGAGTCTTTATCCCATGGGTCTTATGTCTACTTTTTTTCAAGACCGGGTTTGGCGCCTCCTTCTAGATCAAATCTCATTCTTTTCCATTTTACTTTGTTGTTCTAGTAAATCAAATTTTCCAGTCCTCAGTCACGAGAAGCAAAATTCGAAACGTTACCATAACAACAAATATTCTCCTTACTATTTACTGCAATAAATAATCAAAGGAAAAAGAGTTTGTGCATCCTTGACAAATGTTTTACAAAAATGTTAAGAGTAAATCAGTAAGGCTGACAGCAAAAATGTCGGGAGTACTGAGTTAAGAATACAGTTGTAGCTACTGTATTTGTCGACGAGTCTACATCTCGGCTGGAGATGACCAGACATTACTGGTTTTTCAGGCATCGACGAAGTTCATTCAAGACCCTCCTCCTCCTCCTCCTCGCGTGGGCGTTTCTCCCCCTAACGCTGTTATTGTAGGAGGAGGAGGAGGAGCAGGGGTGACGGGGGCGGGAGAGGGGTGGGGGGGTGAGAAGAAGAGTATGGGGGTGGGGGATATTGTGAAATTTTGATACGTGTTTCTTAAAGAGGAGAAAACGAAAGACGAGACGCGAGAGGAAGGGACGCCGGGGGATCGGCTTGAATGGAATGTGTGATGAAGAAGAATGAGCCACCAAAGCCAAATAGTGATGGTTGGTATTGGCAAAGGTGCAATACGCAGGTGCGCGCAGGACAGGTATACGCATGGAAGTCCACTAAATGTGTGTGTGTGTTTTGTGTGTGTGTGCTTGCGCTCATCCTTGCACGTTTTTATGAAAATATATCCGTGTACCTCCGTCATATGTCGCCAATATTCCTCGATACCAGTGATTACTTATGCTTAATTATAATCAGTTATGTATGTATGTATTTGAATTGTGCTCTGTGCGTGTACACATACATACAAACACACATATATATGTATGTGTATGCATATATACATACATTATATATATATATATATATATATATATATGTGTATATATATATATATACATGTATAAATATATATATATATATATATATATATATATATTTATTTATTTATTTATTGTGAGGAACTTGCTGATTATAAAATACAAATAGTATAGTTTTATAGCCCCAGATCTCTAGACCCTTGGGAAGAGGGCGAAAGTGGCGTTGGATAAAGTTTGATCGAGTTTGTATATCTGGAAGATTTTTCCAGGTTTCGTTTCAAGTGCCAAAGCTCGCACGCCCCAGACAATCGTCTTTCTAATATTGATTTCTCCGCAAAATATTCAAGGCACCCAGTGGATCTTTACTTGCTTATTCTTTTGCCTAATCACCAATTTATTTCAAACATCAACACAGTTCTTTCTGAGCGTTAGAATTTTACATCAGTCAAGTAACTCCCAATTGCCTGTATTAATGACAGCCAGTCAAATCACTCTTACAGCAGATATCATTTACCAGCTCTAGAAGGAACATCCTGTAAGAGAGATCGGAGTCACAAATATTTTTGTATGAACACCTTCGATTTTCAAAAAACTGCCTTACTTTATTATATATTCCAATCTGACACAAATATTCCAGTTTATCTTAGTGATTTTGAATATGCAGATATCTTCAGGCACTTCAGTAATTACCAAAATATGCCCATCAAAGAGTGATACTAAATGGATTTACATAGCAATGAATCTCTGTTATATAACTCAAGATGAATAGGAATGGAAGAAAATGCCAAGATGCGCAGCCCTTTGGAATAACGGAATTAAAAATGTAAAAAGGCAATGCCCATGGCGTAGCCACTTTACATTATGTTCAAAGCATAATAAAGCGCAAAGTATCTTTGATGCTGCGATCTCACTTCAGAAGAGTTTTACCAGCACTGAAAATTAGAAGCGAAATAATATAGATAAAGTATGTGTTTTACTTCACTGATATAACCAAAATTAGTGTCATCCACTTGTAATCGATACCTTGTCGATGAAATAGAAGTAACTAGCGGAATTACAAACATAAAAATAATGATAAATGAAAAATACACAAAACGTACGGATTTGAAAATGCAATTCTTGTTTATACCTAGACGTTTCTTGCATAATTGTAGCATTAATTGAAACTATGGATTATTGTACGAATCACCGTTTACCAGTTATGCAGATGATCTTTGGCTCTGTTACAAGACCAGTGCCGCCAGTGCACCTCACGTAGTGCCCTGTAGGCGTTACTAAAGGGTTTCTGCAGGTTACCTACTATTTTCACTTTTACTTTCTCCATTCCCGCTCCCTTTCTTCCGCCATGCTGTCCAACCTCTCCAACTATTACCTCTTAGTGCAATTGTGGGGTATTTTTTCCAGACCCACCTTTAGACCCTTGTATTTCATCTGTTTTTCTGGGCATCTTTCTCTCGCTGTCCAACCACTCCAACTCCCTTTTCTGATAGGCCAGAAATGCCAAAATAGCCTTATGCTTGGTTTGACAGCCTAAATTTTACATGAATCAAATACGTTGCAAGACCACAGATGATATTCGTGAATATATGTTAAGATCACATCGCATAGATATTCATAAGGTTTAATATTCATTTCAGAGTTCCCCCTAATGCACAGATTATATAATTTTGGTATTTTATAATCAATTTTCAGTCGTTTTACATACCAGTTGCTCATGTTGATAGTGTGCACTGAATCTGTGTGCACAAGCACACGCACACACAAAACCGCAATTCTACAGCACTGCCCTTCCCTGGGACGAAATTTTAGCACTGATCAATGTGTTTGTTGATGAGTGCATAACTGTTTAGTGTGTAAGCATCAAGTTTCAAGAAATTATGTGCAAGTTACTTTAATAGTACAAAACTATGGTGTTTACGATTCTATGGCAATTGACTCTTCCAACTGGTTACAGGTGGACCAATTAACAGTTTCAGTTGCACAGTTTCGCAAGTTTACACAATTAAGTTGACCAAAAAAGTTCCAGTAATGGACTTGATCATTCATATAATAATAAAGTAATATTCTAGTGCATCAAGAAGTTCGTTTTCCAGGATGTGAATAATTTTACTACTATTGGTAATGTGACTGACTACTACTATAAAGTTTACTTGAAAATTAGAACACTGATCCTAATGTCCTTTGCTTTTGATAACCGTTGTCTCTAACCCATAAAGGCAACTCATGCCTGGAGTCCACTGGTGGTGTGTGAGCGGTTTTTTTATCCGAGGATTTCCATCTAGGATTGGACGGAGGAGGTGATAGTCCCGCCTCATCTTGGAATGAGGTATTGCTGGGTCGGAGGCACCTGATGCAAGTCGGTGAACGGTGTACTGACAGGAGTGACATAGTCATAGAGGTTGGTAGTACAGTCAGTTGACATCAACAAATCACCTCACTCTGCACTAACAATGTTGTGATGAGCAGGCTTTTCTACATCCTCAGTTTTTGACGGATCTGAAGTCTGCCTGAGGGTGCCCTCTTCTTAGCTGAAAATTATCTTCTTTTTGATGTCTTGAACTCTACTGGGCTGTGATGTTCGATCACAGTGCCTTTCTGAAGTCGACCATATCCTCCCTGGCGACATCCTGCTGGGAGAAAAATGATTCTGTGATAGTCTGGGATGTGACACTTGAGGAAGTTGAACGAAATGAGAGATGTAGTCCCAGAGGACCTATAGACCATAAAAGAAATGTAGACACCTACTAGGATGGTGAAAGGTCTTAAATGAAGATGAAGACTAGCGATTATTATGCTCAGTAAGTTGAACATTAACCCCTGTTGAAATATGGTAAGTAGGATAAAGATTAAATAAAAAAAATTCGTACTGAATGTTAAAATTACGTCAGATATAAACAGAAGGATTTTTAGAAATAAAAAATTGGTTTAAAGTATGCTTTGTATATATATATATATATATATATATATATATATATATATATATATATCATATATATATGCTATATATATATTCATATATATATGCTATACGAGTGTGTCTCGTGATTGTTAGTGTTTTCGCTTACCAATCAAGGAGTCACAGGTTCGCCTTTTCGGCAAGGACGGATGGATAGGCACGTTCCGGAAAATTCCATTGTGCTCAAGACATGATGAAAAAGGAAATGTACAAGCTTTGTATGTATGTATGTGTGTATGTGTATATATACAGATGTATATATATGTGTGTGTGTTTGTGTGTAAATTGTGTTTGTGTTTGTGTACTTATGTATGTATTTATTTGTGTACTTCATCATGCACATGGGTATGTTATTAATATTTACGTGAACTACCAAATGAATATACGGTTTCGCATTTCTCTTCAACCTATAAATGATATAGGAGGAAAAACGACTAGTACTGAAAACGAAAAGTAGTTCTTATTCTAATCTCGTTTGAGGTTTTATAGAAAGTGACGTCACCAGTTTTTCCTTAGCAAAAATATATATATATATATATATATATATATATATATATATATATATATATATATATATATATATATATATA
>NC_089767.1:10582649-10597649 GCF_040412425.1 Macrobrachium rosenbergii
CATGTTTTAATGTAGAATGGACGCACCCTAACTCTTACTTTTTCAATCCTTGCGCGTTGCGTAGGTCTCTCTCAGACAGAACCTTTAATCTCGGCGTGGGTTAAGTTCGATAATCTCAAAAAGGTAAATTCGTTACTAAAGATAGAGCAGTTTTGATTTGTTTTTACAGGCGGTTCCTTTTTCATGTAATATTTCAATTTGTTTCTATGAATTTATGCATTTCGGTTCTTCTACACGTTGGCCACAAATGCTACGCTGGTGTATGAAAACAAGGATAACCCTGTTGAATCATAAGTTTGTTATGATAAGCCCATAACGTCATTTACATGAAATCTTAGCATAAAAACTACTTACATCCTCTGGGCAAAGGTAACGTTATCCTTTAACGGAAAAGAAGTTATTCTTACTCCGGAAAAAAATAATCCTACCGTGAAGGCCATTATATAAATGGCTTCGTTGTTATTCTGTGAATCTTCTTTCTCTGTCGATCAGGACTTGTTACCCAAATGGAGATTCGTGTTCTTGTAAATATATTATTATTATTATTATTATTATTATTATTATTATTATTATTATTATTTTTATTATTATTATTATCCTACTTGGTAAGATTACAAACTCAAGGCTCTGCCAAAATGACAAAATTTAAAATCATATGAACTTCAAGGATGCATGGACCAACCTTTTTTATCATTTAGAACGTTCTTCATGTAGAAAATCGATCAAAAAAATCCTCACGGATTCAAAGGAAATGTGTTTGTAGAACAATGTGCCACATATAGAACTTCCTTGAAGGTTCCAGACTAATCTCACATGATGTATACAGACATAGAAGGAGCATTGTGAATGTTTTCTGATTGTTTCAGATTTATAAATGTGTTTATTTTCTCTTTTTTAAAATAGAAACTATGATGAAATGTGGCTGGAGTATTGCGCTCGTTTGTCTCTATGATACTTAAAAAAAAAACACGAGTAATTTTTTTCTGCACTGTATACTATGATTACTTACCTTTAGTACTTGTGTTACTCATTTGTTATGAGTATTATTCATAAAATGCAAATGGGATGCGATGCAGATTGTACATTGCCAGTGGGTTCTCACCTATCTCACCAAACGCCAGGTAAGCTATCAAGCTTATCAGTCGCCCCCTGCCTCAGGAATTCCCTCCGTGTCTTCAAATACAGAGTCCGTCCTGACGCAAGTCTTGGGTTTCTTGGGCAGTTTAATAAAAGCTCTCTGGCTTGCCAGGCCTCTCGAGAGTTTTCGGGACTGCTAATTTGCGCCATCCAAAAAGCTAGAGCTCCCTTCCGGTTACAGAGGTCGCAACAAGACATCCGAGCAATTTTTTTTTTTTTTTTCAGATTTCAGCCACTGTGCCTCTTCAAGGTTACACAGCCCCTTGTCGTAATGCATGCTGGTCTCAGGACCGCAGTGGGCCAGTGGGTTATGCAGCTGTATATATTGCTGCTGGAAGGGTTCTTCCATTGGTTATGCACTTTATTTTCTGTCATACCTTCATAATGCCCACATAATTTTAAATTTGATTCTATTTTCACCATTTGCATGCATTCATGTACTTAATAATCAGGCTATTCACTCGAGTAACTTTAATTTCAATTAACTTGCTGAGTTTCTTTGCCGATGCATTTGCTTATTAATTACCGAGGGACACGGGGATAACAAGTGTGAGGCCAAAGAACAATAGGATTCCCTGCTCCCTCGTCGCATGTCTTTAATTCTCTCTCTCTCCCTCTACCTCTGTCTCTCATTCCTTCTTGGCTTTCCTCATGCTTTTTGTTTCAGTTTATCTTTATGGAGGCGAATCAAGAAGATTAACAGTGTTTGGTGTGGCCAAACCATTTCTTATGTTTCATTTATTTAACTCCTTTGATTATTGTCCGGACAATGGTTAGCGTTGTCAATAAAATATCTGGAATAGAAGGTTCATTGTAATTCTACAAACACACACATACAAACACATATGTGTGTATATATATTATATATATATATATATATATATATATATATATATATATATATATATATATATATATATATATACGTATGTATATATAATATATATAAATAATATATACCCCCATATATATATATATATATATATATATATAATACTATATAGTCAGTGCACCTCACGGGTACACTGTAGGCATTACTAAAGGTTTTTTGCAGCGTCCCTTCGGCCCCTAACTACAACCCCCTTTCATTCCTTTTACTTGTACCTCTTTTCATATTATCATTCTTTCATCTTGCTATTCACCCTCTCTTAACAATTTTTTCATAGTGCAATTGCTTTGAGGTTTTCCTCCTGTTACACCTTTCAAACCTACTCTAAATTTCCTTTCCAGCGCTGAATGACCTCATAGGTCCCAGTGCTTGGCCTTTGGCCTAAAGTCTATATTCAATTCCATTACAATGTATGCATGTGTATATATATATATATATATATATATATATATATATATATATATATTATATAAACATGCATATACACACATCATGTGCGGTTCGATATTTATGCGTGGGCGTGTAAATTGAGAAGAAATTAATCTATATTTCTTTAACTGTAGACTATGAATGCATGGTAAAGTGGTTATGGTACTTGCCACACCTGAAGAGGGTCTGAGTTCGCTTCCCAGATAATCGTTCGGTTAAATACCATCGGTCTTTTGTTGCCATAAAATATGAACTATGCACTGGGTAGTTACTGGCTGCCGTTGGTCGCATTCAGGGTGGATAAGGGCATGAGATTAGCATATGGGATACTCACACACAAACACACACACACACACACAAATATATATATATATATATATATATATATATATATATATATATATATATAGAGAGAGAGAGAGAGAGAGAGAGAGAGAGAGAGAGAGAGAGAGAGAGAGAGAGAGAGAGAGAGAGAGAGCCACAATGGCCTAACTTCTAGATTTTGCCACACTATGGTATGCATCGTAGTACCTACCTTGAGTCATTTTTTTCTTTGTTCATTGGCTACTTTTGCACACAAGAAAACATAGAACCTCTTCTTGTAATATCAGAGGTCCCTTTCGTAAATATTTTGAGATTAATGAAATGGCGTTTACTAGAGAATAAATTTTTTCACTGTAGTTTCTTGTTAACAGACTACCAAAAACAGTTATCCTCATATGGAAGGTCCTTGATTTCTTGTGCATGTCTTATCTAATCAGATTTTCTCTTCTTGATCTGTTTTTTTAGAGCTCTATAAACTCAAGTTCAGCAGGTATCACCTTTTCCTCTTCTCATGATACCGCATGAATGTTAATCTAAGACGTATCATAATCGTCTTCTCTTAGTCGGGCAGCTGGCAGAGTTCACCCATGTGCAAACCATTAACGGAGTCCTTACTTATGCGCCAAGGGATGTGGGATCCTTGAGTGTCGACGAAGGCTAGGGCCCTGCACTCTTTTCTTGGCAGCAGAAGCCGGCTCATACTCACCCATGACCTGGTCCTGCCAATCATCTCAATAGCTATTATGACCCGGACTCCGGGACGGAAAACCTCTGAGGAAATTAAAAGCCGTGCAAGATCAAGAACTGCCAGCACAGTACAAAACCTGTGACAACACCGTACAGGCGGCCTTAAAGTGTATCTTCATTGTATCACTGTCGTAGTCATCAGGAAGCTGAAAGGGATGCCATCGACTTTGTCGCTCCTATCCTCTACCGAATCCCAAATGCTCTCTGTTCCTTTTTGGTCCGTTTTTTGTCAGTGTTACCGTATTCCAGCGAGACGAGGCTCGGCCATAGACACCATACTGACTAAGAAGCAGGTTACGAAAGTTCCTGAGGTCCCTTTGGGGAAAAGAATACATTTGGTAAACAGCCTCAGTTTTATCCTAATGGTGCCCTCTGATGTGCCTAGGTTTTGGTAAAGTGTCATGTCAGAACGTGTTTGGTTGAAATATTTTGAGTACAAGACATTTAAGGGTTCATTGTACAAGCCTTTTTTTCATACTTTACTGATATATTTTCAAATAACTGTTTGTCAGTGCAACTACTAGCCAAATAAATAGCTTGCTAAAATGGATAATTAATTTATATAACTACCACGCCAAGCCCCAACCCGGGGCGGACAAACAAGAAAGACCCGCTCGGATCTTATTATTATAGATTGATAACTGCCACGCCAAGCCTTAGTTCTGCATTTGTATTTAACGATGTATTCTTGTTGTTCTCTTGAGATTGTATTCAAAATTTTTGAGAAGGTCACGACCGTTAAAAAATCTACATGTTTTCCATTTAGTGAACATTGCAATAGTATCCCTCATTCAAGGTGTTACGCATCCCCATACAAGCACCTAACAAACTGTTGTTCTTTGGTAGCTGCATGCGTATTATCAGTAGTGTATTGATTTGCATTTTTATTTTTCGGTCTGATGACAATAACAAGTCCCCTATTTTGTGTGAATAAGCAGCAAGAGAGGAGAATGAATGAAATGTTCGTACCGCCAGATTGTTATAGTAACAGTTATTTGAAAAGGGAAACGAAAGTACATTAAAAGCTGTGATAACTAATTTTTTAAATGAAGCTTAAAAATCTAAACTGTTTGATTTTATATTGAAATGGAAATACACACACATATGTATATTAGTATATTATACATATAATATTATATATACTGTACATATGTATATATATGAATATATATATATATATATATATTTTTTTTTTTTTTTTTAAGGTGGGGAATTAAGAAGGGTTCGGAATCAAGAAGTTTTTCACTGAGAACTGAACTGCTTTTGAAGTTATGCGTGTGACAGTCTTGATATCATAAATCAATTAAACCATTATTCTTCCCCATGTGTGGTCGGGTTCATTTATTTTGTCTTTACACCTTGGCGTTTTGTATTTTCATTTTATTCTCTGAGGAATGTATGATTTTTTATGCTTCCTCGTGTCATTAAATTTTTTTCAACTAAGTTTTTGTGTCTTTTATTGTTGCACTGAGATTTTTGTTTCCCGATGTCATTAACTTTTCCCGACAACTTTTTTTGTAGTATTGTGGCATAAAACTTTTTTTTTTTTTGTATCCTGGTGTCATTTATTTCTCTCAACGAATTTTTTGAGTTGGCGTTATTTTTGCAAGTATGATTTTTATTGTTCAGATGACATTGATTTTTTTCTGCGATTTTTTGTCAATGTATTCTTGTTGCAATTATGATTTTTTGTTTCCTGGTGTCAGTGATATGTTAACGAATTTTCTGTTTTCTTGTTGCTTTACGTAGAATGAACTGAATTTGTGTAATAAAAATCCACACTTATATAGTATACTATATTACTAAGTAAAATACAAAAGCAAAAACTTTCGAACACCTGAACGGTGTTCCTCATCAGCGGTGTTCCGCAAAGACTTTCGAACACCTGAACGGTGTTCCGGTGTTCGAAAGTCTTTGCCTTTAAATTTTACTTAGTAATATTACACAAATTATTTTTCACGAGATTGTGAGTTTTTTAGCAATGAATTGAATATCTGCGGTTCAAATTCTTGCTCGTTTTTATATTGCATAATTTTCACAACCAGCCTCCCCTATTTTTCATTTATGAATTGATGTCAATCCCTTGCCATTGAATTTTGAGTTGGCCTTTTGTCTGTTGTGTGTTGTATGTTTTCTGTCTGCGTATTATCGCTTTTTCCTTGGATTCTGATGTGCCCCGTGATGGAGCAATGAAAGCTGAAAATTAGAGTACTGAAATTATAAGGGTAAATGGTAAAGAAGGATGACAAGGAAGTAAGATAAAGGATGAAGTGAAGATGAGACTGATGAAAGTGATGCTGTCTTTAAAGAGTTTCTGATATAGAAGGAACTGTGTGGTGTTACATGGCTGATCATTTTCAAGTTTTTGGTAGGTGAAGTTCGTGATTGACACCCATCACCATAAAGAGCGTGTCTTTCCTCAGAAACTACAGTTGTGTCCTCTGTAAGTACTACTGATCAAGAAAGGAAGAGGTAATGAAACACTTTTCTTAGGGGTTCCTGGTTCCCGGAAACTATAAGTACTGCGGAAGTCAATGTCCTTGAATGGCAGCTTGTGTTCTGCCGTGGCACAGATTGTATGACTAAGCTCACTTCAGCCCCCAAACTGGTTAGACCTGGTGCAAATTAGATATTATTGCCATCGGTTGATAAAATACATTTTCCGCCGCTCTTCGTCGCTTTGAACTAATAAGCATTATATACCCTGTCGGAATTCGCACGTTTTGCATTATCTGTATATATATATATATATATATATATATATATATATATATATATATATGTGTGTATGTGTGTGTGTGTGTGTGTGTGTGTGTGTATGCATATATATATACATATACACAGACAGACATACACGCACACACACACACACATATATATATATATATATATATATATATATATATATATATATATATATATATATATATATTATATATATATATACATGTATATACATATCCCTGCATATATATATATATATATATATATATATATATATATATACATATATATATATATATATATATATATATATATATATATATATATATATATATATATATATATATATATTACTATATATATAAGCATTAAATACAAACGTCAAATATCCAATTCGCTCTACCTCAGAAATAATATATTTTCATATATGTTACCGAAGGGGAATTTTTAGTTGGTAATAAGTTCGTCGTCCCGTGGGCTCGAACCAACGAAAGACAAGAACTCAGGACTACAGTGTCGCCTTTACCCACACGGCCAACAAGTGAGGTATAAGTTGATACCGACCCTCACCTACAAATCACCATCGAACTCAGGTATTTGTATTTAGAATCGATATCAACCCACCTCTGCCATGCTGACCATGTAGTGCATTTGTCGCACATAGCCATATTATGAATGAATTTTTATCACATCACCGTGATTCATATACAAGCATTAAGGTACAAACGTCCTTTAATTCCCAATTCTCTCTACCTCGGAAATAATATATTTTCATATATGTTGCCGAAGGGGAATTTTTTTAGTTGATAATAAGTACGTCGTCCCATGGGCTCGAACCAATGAAAGACAAGAACTCAGGACTCCATTGATGCCTTTACCCACACGGCCAACAAGTGAGGTATAAGTTGATACCGACTCTTCATTCATAATATGGCTACGTGCGACAAACGCACTACATGGTCAGCATAGCAGAATGTGGGTTGATATGGATTCTAAATACAAATACCTGAGTTCGATGGTGATTTGTAGGTGAGGGTTGGTATCAACTTATACCTCACTTGTTGGCCGTGTGGGTAAAGGCGTCACTGTAGTCCTGAGTTCTTGTCTTTCATTGGTTCGAGCCCACTGGACGATGAACTTATTATCAACTGAAAAAATTCCCCTTTGGTAACATATATGAAAACATATTATTTCCGAGGTAGAGTGAACTGGATATTAAAGGACGTTTGTAGCTTAATTCCTGTATATGAATCACGGTGATGTGATAAAAATTCATTCATAATATGGCTACGTGCGACAAACGCACTACGGTCAGCATGGCAGAGGATATCGATTCTAAATACAAATGCCTGAGTTCGACGGTGATTTGTAGGTGAGGGTCGGTATCAACTTATACCTCACTTGATGGCCGTGTGGGTAAAGGCGTCACTGTAGTACTGAGTTCTTGTCCTTCGTTGGTTCGAGCCCACGGGACGACGAACTTATTATCAACTAAAAAAATTCCCCTTCGGTAACATATATGAAAATATATTATTTCCGAGGTAGAGCGAATTGGATATTAAAGGACGTTTGTAGCTTAATGCCTGTATATGAATCACGGTGATGTGATAAAAATTCTTTCATAATATGGCTACGTGCGACAAACGCACTACGGTCAGCATGGCAGAGGTGGGTTGATATCGATTCTAAATACAAATGCCTGAGTTCGACGGTGATTTGTAGGTGAGGGTCGGTATCAACTTATACCTCACTTGTTGGCCGTGTGGGTAAAGGTGTCACTGTAGTCCTGAGTTCTTGTCTTTCGTTGGTTCGAGCCCACAGGACGACGAACTTGTTATCAACTAAAAAAATTCCCCTTCGGTAACATATATGAAAATATATTATTTCCGAGGTAGAGCGAATTGGATATTAAAGGACGTTTGTAGCTTAATGCCTGTATATGTATCACGGTGATGTGATAAAAATTCATTCATAATATGGCTACGTGTGACAAACGCACTACGGTCAGCATGGCAGAGGTGGGTTGATATCGATTCTAAATACAAATGCCTGAGTTCGACGGTGATTTGTAGGTGAGGGTCGGTATCAACTTATACCTCACTTGTTGGCCGTGTGGGTAAAGGCGTCACTGTAGTCCTGAGTTCTTGTCTTTCGTTGGTTCGAGCCCACAGGACGACGAACTTATTATCAACTAAAAAATTCCCCTTCGGTAACATATATGAAAATATATTATTTCCGAGGTAGAGCGAATTGGATATTAAAGGACGTTTGTAGCTTTATGCTTTTATATGAATCACGGTGATAAGATAAAAATTCATATATATATATATATATATATATATATATATATATATATATATATATATATATATATATATATATATATGCGCTATAAGAGAATACTTCTAAATCTTCAAGTAACTATTATGTATACTTCTTTTCTCTATGCTCAGTTTTTCCATCCCGAACGTATAATAGCCACCATAGCGATTAGCCCATAATAACAGTTATTAGATATATTGATTGAAGAAAGGTACCGTAGTTATGTCCGTTATATTAAATAGAAAATATCCTAGTCTGCCGTTATTACATTTCCTTTTACGTCCACCCGGCCATCATTAAGGTCATTTGTAAATCCGCCTAAAGGAGCTGTAATTTTTTTATGCCTTTTACTGTGGAGCTTTGTCGTGTATTTATCTTCCTTTGTTTTTTCTTCTTTAAATTTTGTTATAACAGAAAGTAGCCTTTTGCCTTGGGATCTAATAAGATGTTTTATTTAAGTTCTGCTGTGGGTTTTACCTTTTGTTTTCTCTCTCTCTCTCTCTCTCTCTCTCTCTCTCTCTCTCTCAGTTACTCGTTGGGAGAATGGGTTCTGTTCTCACCTATCACTCTGCTGGCCGCGAGTTCGAATCTCCGACCGACCAATGAAGAATAAGAAGAATTTATTTCTGGTGATAGAAATTCATTTCTCGCTATAATGTGGTTCGGATTCCACAATAAGCTGTAGGTGCCTGTTGCTAGGTAACCAATTGGTTCTTAGCCACGTAAAATAAATCTAATCCTTCAGGCACAGCCCTAGGAGAGCTGTTAATCAGCTCAGTGGTCTGAGTTAAACTAAGATATACTTAACTTTCTCTCTCTCTCTCTCTCTCTCTCTCTCTCTCTCTCTCTCTCTCTCTCTATATATATATATATATATATATATATATATATATATATATATATATATATATATATATATATATATATATATATATATATATATATTAGCCTAATCCTTGAATACGACGATATTTTCATTCTTCAGAGTTCAGTTCAGTTTTTAAAATGAAAATCTAAGGAATTCTGATAGCGGTGCTCGTTGACACTTTTACAGTGCAAAGTTAGATGTGGCTGGCTCAAAATACATTTATTCAATCATGCCCTTAAGAAAGATGGAAAATGAGAGGCCCTTAACTTTGATGAAAGCTATAAAACCGCCTCTTTAAAGAGGTAAGAATATAGTTAGTCAAGGAGAACAGTGCAGTCCGACGATCTCTGAACTCCGTAATTGATGCAGAATAAGTCTCTAGTTTTCTTAGCCTGGTAAAAGTAAAAGTTTTCACTTGAGGACCTTATGAAAATTAGTACAAATACTATACAGCAACAGATTTTCTTGCAAAATGTATTCTTTCATAATATTTGTGTAAGTTCAGTATAATTTTGTTGTAGTGTTTCCAAAGGAGACACCATTAAAACAAGTAACTCATCAAAGGACATCAGGAAACACTTGAGAATACATTTTTTCCGTTTTTAATCTGACTTTTACAGCAAAACTACTTTTCCGTAGGGATATGGAACCCAATCTCCCTTCCGATATTCCTCTGCGACCTAAGTTACGTCGTACGAATCGTTAAATCAATTAAAACAAACAAACAAAATTTTTTCAAGGGTTTCCTGTAATGCCTCGACAAGTACTCACGGTCTGAATGCAAAACAAAAGCAGCTTATATGAAAAAGGGATAATGGATAAGGTAATGCAACTGAAACTACTCATTATTATTATTATTATTATTAATTAATTAATTAATTTATTTATTTATTATTGTTATTATTATTATTATTATATATATTTTTTTTTTGCCTGTCGCAGTCATCCTATTCGACTGGGTGGTTTTTATAGTGTGGGTTCCGGTTTGCATCCTGCCTCCTTAAGGGTCCATCACTTTTCTCGCTATGTGCTATGTCTGCATGAGTCTGGAGCTTTCGGCATCTAGTTTTCCAGATTCCTTTTCAGGGATCTTGGGATCGTCCTAGTGTTCATGATTATGTCCAATTTCCACTGGCATATCCCATACTTCTTATTTGATTTTGCAATTTCTTTTCAGGGTCTTGTTTTTCCTTTCTTTTTCAGATCCCATCCACATTGATTTTGTCAATCAAGTTTTCTATCACTCACCCAGGGACTATGGTGTCTTTGCCTGATCATTTTCTTCACTCCCTACTGTTCAAGCTAGCTGGTGTTTCTTGCACAGGCTCCAGTGGAGGGCTTTTGCTACTGAATCATGCCTCTTTTTGTACTGGTTCTGTGGTTTATGGTCTCGTCTTTTGTATTGCACTTCCTGCATACGGGTGAGATGTTATTTCCATCTATTGTTCTTTGGACATACCTGGTTCTTAGGGTCTGATCTTGTGCCGCTGTTAGCATTCCTTCTGTTTCCTTCTTGAGTTCTCCCCCTCTGTAGCCATTGGCATGTTTCATTGCTGGCCAGTTCTTGAGTCTGTCTCATGTACTGTCCATGCATTGGTTTGCTGTGGCATTCCTCTTTTCTGTTTTTCATTCTCCTGTCTCTGTATATTTCTGGGTCTTCGTCTACATTTATCTGTCCTTCTTCACAAGCACTCCTTAGCCACTCGTCTTCACTGGCTTTCAGACATTGCCCCAGTGCTCTGCTCTGGATGTTGACGCAGTCCTCTATGCTTAGTAGACCTCTCCCTCCTTCCATTTCGTGTTATGTATAGTCTGTCTGTATTTGCTCTTGGGTGTAGTGCTTTGTGTATTGTCATGTGTTTCCTAGTTTTCTGGTCTATGCTGCGGAGTTCAGCCTTCGTCCACTTCACTACTCCTGCGCTGTATGTGATTACTGCTACTGCCCTTGTGTTTATGGCTTTCGTCATGTTTCCGGCGTTGAGTTTTGACTTGAGTATCACCTTAAGTCTCTGCTTATATTCTTTCCCGATCGTGTCTTTCATCTCTTTGTGTTTTATATCCTCTCCTTCTATTATTCCCAGGTGTTTGTATCCTGTCTGGTAGCTTTACCCTTTCAGTCCTTGCCACTTTGCCTTTGTGTATGTTGACCAAGGCGCATTTTTCAATTCCAAATTCCATCCTGATGTCCCCAGATACAATCCTTACAGTCAGGATTAGGGTATCTATTTTCTTGATGCTCTTACCATATATTATTATTATTATTATTATTATTATTATTATTATTATTATTATTATTATTATTATTATTATTATTATTATCATTATTATTCCCTTTTTATATTTTCCTTCGTATGTCACTTACTTTGATAGACACATTTTAAATATCTGTGTTAATAAACTGAGACTTCGTAGCATTAGCATCGAAAAGACTCGGCGTAACAAGTTGCACACACTGCTCTGTAAAGGTGAATATTGTCAAGCAGTGATGACGTGACATGCGTGGAAATCGAGAGCCATTCTGTCTTTAAATCATTAAGAACCCCAATACTTACATCAGGTCGATCTATATCATTTGCAGGGAAGTGACTACTGCTGCCGGATGTGTGGTGTTCATGAAAAATTGAAGTATTAGACTGCAGGAAGGAACGTTAAGTTTAAAGTAACGGCTGTTCATTTCACAGTGACGGCTTCTGGACAGACTCGGCCTTTACCTGTCAGTCTTTGTTCAAGGTGACTTTTAGTTTGTCCATTGATCATTCAGTATTAAATGTACATTTTCTTAAGACTACGATTTCATAAGTCAGAAAATGAAGACTGACGCCATGTCTACAAATATGCGTATGAGTCTGAGTTGAAACTATCTCAGCACACAATCATAATTGGTTATCATTATTCATATTGAAGAGTTGGAAAGGCATATTATGTGAAAAACAAAATGATGAAATCCAGTTGTACTCTGCTGTATTTCCTTTACTACTTCATTACCTCTATATAAATTATTTTAACCATTTAAAGTTATTAATATCATGTTCCCTTTAGACGACATGTATAAGAAATGTAACCATTACAACTGAAAATATTCTTTTTGGAACACAACCAAACCCTGGAGTTTTGTTCAGGGCTTATCGGCCCTACATAGCTGCTGTTGTGTTCCGTTTCTTTCCTCGTTATCTCTTTTAATGGTTTGACTTTAAGACTCGTCCTTAATATTTATGGTCTTTATGTTGCCTCCAGTTTAAAAAAACTTAATCTTAAAGCTTATGACCTGCGAGACGAGTTGCTGAGAGCCTTTGAGGTTTTTTTTAGAAGACCTGCAAGATATAAAGTTCAAAAACTGTAGGTGTTACTATGCCGGTAAATCAGTAAAATCTCTACACCATTCAAGTAAAATAATCGGAAAATTCAAATTTCTTATGAGACCCAGAGCACATAATGCAAACATTGCAGTTACCGCGCTGAAAGTAGAAGTAACACTGTCCTACACCATGGCTATCGTAACAAAGGCAAACATGCCCAGATTTCTTATGACCCCTTGATTTATGGAATTTACACTACTACCTACATCCAACCTACTGACTAGTAACGCAGTTAAAAAACTCAGTTAATCTTGTGTTTTCTGTCTTAAAATATCCAGTCCTTTTGATTTTGGAGTCAGTGCCAGAACTGCATGGGCAGCAAAGAATGGCCTGTAGGACTTATTCTTCCTAATAACTTAAGATGTAAAACCTGACGACCGGCATCCTGTTGCTGTTATAATCCAGTTTAAAAAATCCATATCATCTGGGTAATTAACTCGTTCATAGGCCAGGCAACTGATTGATTCCAGACATAATGTTACGGCTGCCACCCCATCAAATTCATGATATTTTGTTAACAAACATACCCAGCGTCTTCTCATTTTAGTGGGATAATTAAATCCTCTGGACAGATTCAGGCAATGGATTTAGGCATTGCCTTTACAACAGCACATGAAACTTTTCCATATTGAAAAACTAGCGTTTCTTAGATTATAAAAACCTGATATTTTTATGTCTGTTTTTTCAGTAAACAGGAATGTAGGTGATGCGGAGTTGCAGATTTTCTAAGGAAACTTTCTGTGCTAAAAGTAAGTGTGCTCTGTTGTAATCAGATCTGACGTTCAACGTAAATTCTGTCAAGACCATTCATAATATCAACGCTATAGATTTTACGACAACACGGGCCTTTGTCAGTGGCGGGAACACGATATTGTGGAACACAGTCACAACACCACCTTCTTTGGATAGTGTACTGATTGTGCTTAAGTGCAGAAGCCAACATAATTTGCAGACTGCATATCCACAGTTATGTCTACATGAGAAGGATCTTCGTAGGCAGGTGCCAAAGACGATACCCATTCGGGAGGTCTAAATGTTAATAAAAACCTAGTCCCCTCGCAAACTGCTACAAAAGGACCAGGTACCTGGAAAGAGAAATTAGATTCCTATATGTACAAGAGGAGCCCATGAGAAGACGGCCACCAAGAAAACAACAGATGATGTAATACGATCGAAAAATCGGTTTTTAATAACCTGTATCTTTTCCGTTTACAATATATATGAATAATATGAAGGTGAACACCATATAAATTAGTGTTATTTTTGCAGAAAAATGTGTGAGTTGCTTATTTTCCAAATAATTTTTCATCACGCTAGCTGTTTTGCATTCGTAACTTGAGTTGAACTTCCTCAAACCTTTCCTGTTTCACTTTCCCTTTTACGTTTTGTGAAGAAAAATTCGACATGTTCGCTTATAACCTAGTTACTGTTAGTTTAAAAGCATGTTTTGATTTAATAATGCGATCAAGGCATTTTATAACCCCATAAAGGATAGAGTTTTTGTTAACCCCATCACGCAAAAAGCTTTTGTTTTCCTTTGAATATTCCATTACGTAAAAGTGCCAATAGCCATAAAACTTCTTTTTTATTCAGTCGTAAAATGTATTTCCTTTATTGTCAAATAAGGTTAGGAGCATTTGTCCAGACCTAAAGTGCTTGCTGAAAACGAATTCGGAACCTGTATTTCAGCCACTAATTTATTCTTGTTAATCCTCATTTCATATTCATTCTGGCGCTGAGTACATGAGTAATTCGCTGTTTCTGGGTATGTGTGACGGGCAGGATGGGGTCGGGGGGAGGGGTGTAGGTGCGCTTACATTTACTGTGCAATATATTTTCCGGGTTAGAACTTGCATTTTTCAACACGTTTAACCCACATCGCTGCTGCGTAACTTATTTTTCGTTGACTGCAATTCTCGAATATAACATACACTGTATTTGCCCTATATTAAAATAATTCAGAGTAAAATAAGACCCTTTTCTTGAGTGCAAATCTTGATATTCTGCTGAAGATTTTCAGTCTATCTTTAACAATACTTCAAGATTTACACTCAAGGACTGCGTCTTATTTTATCCTCATCTGTAAAGAACGAGACTGTTCTTCACATTCTTCATTAAAATTGTTTGTCCCCTTCGGCCTGGGAGTGGTTTGTATTTGCTTTTATCTAGTGATTTGGCTTCATTCAGTATTGTCTACTGTCTCA
>NC_089767.1:10602649-10660149 GCF_040412425.1 Macrobrachium rosenbergii
ATACTTTTCCAGTAGATCCATATACGTTCTTTTTATCCATCCAATCTAATGATTGTTTTATATATATACAGTATATATATATATATATATATATATATATATATATATATATATATATATATATATATATATATATATATATATACTGTATATATACATAATTGGTGTGTATATGTATATATATATCTAAAATATCTTCCGAGTTTTATGCCTTTTTTGCACCGTCTTTGTGTTTTGGGAGAGAGACAGAGGGTCTGGAAGAAGACAGAGGTTAGGAACCGCAAGAGAAGAATAATGGATTAGAATTACTGATTCAGTTTTGCGATATGCTTTTTGTTTGCTCATTAGGCTGTCTTGGAAAATAGAACGACTCCTCACTTATTTTTTGATTTAGTAAATCACATCACAAGCCTATGTACTGTGCACTGGTGCTTAAATGCACAAGAGTTAGTAAAAATCAATTAAAGGTATTGTTTTTGTTTTACAGTTGAGGCCTGTGAGTAAATATTGATATTAACCTTTCTGTTTAATCAGAGTGAGACATTCCGCGTTAGGCACGTACATTGATCGGGTAATTTTACTTCGTTTAAATATTCAAAATTGGGTACCAGATTTCATTTTTATCTTCATGGAGAATACACGGCTGCAGAATTCTCGTGCTTGATGTAAATGCTTTGTGAGATGACCTCCCTCAGGTGTTTGAATTTGCTTACCAACTTGACTGGGACAGAGCCTGAGAGAGCGGCCAGCGCGGCGCTTGGCAGGTTCTCGAGCGAGAGATGGAGTCGCGAGAGGCTGACATTTCCAGAGGAGAAATTCGACATGAATTAAGAACAGGTGATATTCTCAGCTATTCTGGAACAAAGGATCGGTCGAAATGGAGACGTGGAACCGGGGAGACGGAGAGGGGCAAGAGGAGGGGGAGAGGGAGAGGGGGCGATGGGAATGATTCAGAGAACGAGTGAGCTCGTGACGGATCAAAAACTAATGGCCGATGTTTGTAAGGACTGAGAGAGAGGGAGATAGAGGAACCGAGATCGATTTTACGACTTCGTCTTGCAAAGAATTTATTCTGCTCTCTCTGCTAAATTCCTTTTTTTATTATTATTATTCTTCCTCAGTAGAATATATTGTGATTGGAATTTCATCGTATAGGACGTTTGTGTATTTGAAAATTAAACCGATAAATCATTTCCTAATTATCAAAGCTATCACACTTTATGTGAGCTACTTCAGTCAGAGGGGTTGTTCCTTTTTGAGGTGAATAATGATAGTGATAAAAATGTAGAATGGTGATAGTCATACTTATGGTTGCAAGTAAATTCTCAGTTATCTTTAAGGAGTTCCGCTTGATCGTCTAATCTCTCAACTTTAGTGGGAGACTGTTCAAATTTTATCGTTAGAAATTTCTTGTAAAATCCTAGCTCTTGTAGAGTCGAAGCCATTAATTCAAAATACTTATCATTCCTAGACACCTTGTATAGAATAGAGAGAACTTATATTTAGAACTAGAAACACTTCCCTAATATCCAGATATATGGACTTTCCAGAGGAGTGTAATGGGGCAGTATGCATATTATATTGCAATTTGGCCTTGCCTATTCAAAGCGGTTTCTGTGCCCGATACAAGAAAAAATTCAGATGAATATAAGATAAGTTCCTCGCTCCGTTGACCCGCGAGTCTTATTGTGAACTATTGCCATCTAAAGTGGTCCTAGCTATGTCAGTATTAGAGCCAGCTCTGTCTATCCGTCATGTGCCTGCGGTACCCCCTTCCCCCAAGTCTACAAATCACTTACACCCACTCTCCAGAAGGTCGTCTTGCCGTTGCCGTCTGGTCTACCCTCTTATCGCCTTTCTTCCAATTGTGATGCCCTCTCGAAGGTTCTTTCCTATGTCTAGCATTGGTTCACCTATTCATTTCATTGTTTTCAAATACAGTCAGGTTCATATGGTACAAGCCTAATAAGTAATTTTCTTACAAAGCAGCCTTTCAAAGAACATATGAAGGGGAAGAACAGAAAGATGAAAGTAACAAATAAGCAAAGCTACTTAGCAAACAAATGAATATTCAGACATCAAAGAATAATTCATTTTAGGAGAACAAATACTATGGAGCTTGCTGCTTTAAAGCAGTACTACTACTCCCTTTTTTTTTCTTGTATGCACTAGTACATAAAATAATCATAGGAAGATTTTTCCGATCTTCTGCAGTAAAATGAGAAGAGGCCTCTGGCACTGGGTACTTTGGTAACACGGTACTCAACAGAATGCAGATGCTCTTACTCTTCATGAATAACCGCACACACTACTAGTAGTTCGTGGACGGAAGACATCGGTAGTGGAAATACCTTTGGGAAAAATAAGTTCTTAAAGATGACCAGATAGATTTCATCCAGCGGTGGTCTGAATCAAAATTAACGTTGTTGAAAAAATGAAAACCGCCACGCTGAACAACCGTGTCGGAAGTGTGAAAGTCCCAGGAAGCTGCTGACTTCCACAAAACAATTGTGCATCGTTAATAACTTCATTGTAGGTAAAGAATGCCTTCCGGAGCATACCTGTTTTCTGGCTTTAGCAGATGATAAACCTCAAGGACAGTGGATAAAAAGCTTTGGAGTCGAAGTTACTAATCGTTGTCAAAAATTTTAGGTCACCAAATTCGTTGTCATCTATGGAAATGAAGTTTTGGGGCGGGAGAACTGTTAAATCTACTAAGCAGTAGATTTTTAATGCTGCTGGATATAAGCCTCATACTCCGTTGATTGGGCAGATGGAGGTCATCTGGCCCAAGTGATTTAGAATTCAGCTGGAGATATTCCGACAAAGGTGGAAGCAATCCATTTAGTGGTTTTTGTCTCCCCAAAAATTAGAACTTTTTATTATTTTTTTCGCACATGGGAAAGGGGTGAGAGCTAGTGCAGTGACGCAGTCGAATTTCGAATGTTTGTTTCTCCCGTCATGGTTCTATTGTGCCTCTTATTCCGAAATATTTTTTCAAAAATGTACGGGTAATTCAGTGATAAATCTTAGAAACGGATTAGAATATGAACAATAACATAAATATTCTACACGGAATATCTAATATTGATAATAATCGAACTAAAAATGTGTGCATCAAATATTACAGATCACTTTCGTTCCTGTAATGACCTTTATTGTAAAGCTGTTGTGGTGGTAAAGATGGGGACCGCTGTACGAGTAGTCTCAAAAGGAGCAGCAAAATTACAAACTTAATCATCACCGCCATTGCCACCATTATGATCATCTTCATCATTCCCATATTGCAACATACAGTAATCGAAAACTATCCTAGCAATATTTACGTAACCTTCTATGCTTTTGCAGAAATAAGACGGTACACACGGTGCTGAGGGTGGCGGTATCAGCTTCTGAATGCGTGATTGGTCAGAGCCAACCAATCACTGTGCAGTAGCCTTTAGACGTCTTTCATATTTAAAGATTCTAATTTTACGCTGGTTTAGGTAGATGCTGCAATGTCTTCCTCTACGATTATCCTCACGCTTAAGTCATTCTTCTTTAATTTATTCGCACAAAAAAATGAAAACTTCACACTGGCGATTTACAGTATATACTAAAACTAGATTCCTTTTGATGAATAAATGGTTTAAGGAATTTTCCAATAAAGCTGTTTAATAATTTATGGAATCTTCAGCTCATAGAAGGTCTCAAGAGAATGTACACTCCATTCATTTGTCGATGGCGACTCATGTTCATTTACTGTACATATGTATGTCAAAGTCGTGCAAAGGGAAATGATACGGGTTTGAATAAATAAATTATCCTGAGGAAAGCCATTTGTCCACCGGGAACACAAAAGGCAAAAACGTGCCAGAATTTATCAATTGAGAGAGATTAATATAATAGAATGTCTGATATGTGATTTAACAGTTTACAGACATTAATTTTCCATCTCTAGAATCATGGTGGGCGTTGCAGTTTTACTTTCAATACGTGCACGTGCAGTATATATATATATATATATATATATATATATATATATATATATATATATATATATATTATGAAGGATGTGCACTTACTGAAAATTTCACTACATTGCTTACCAAGATTCTCCAGATGGAAAACTAATATCTGTGAACTGTTAACTCAATTATAAATCGCTCTGATAGATATATATCTATATCTATATATCTATTTGTGTGTACGTGTGTATGTAAGCATACATTATATATACAGTATATATATATATATATATATATATATATATATATATATATATATATATATATATATATATATATTAATGTTATGTATATAAGTAGATTCAGTAAATGTAAATGTAGAATGTTATGCATCTGGTTCATCAGTTATTTTGGGAAGGGTTGCTAGCCCCATGCCCCTCTACATCTTGGCTGTGGCCCACTACAGTTGAATAACTACTAAGTACATCAGCGGCCTCTCTGATTTAAATCCAGCCCCCACGACAAGTATTATATTAAAGATATTCATCTCTGCGCATGCAGGTGGGTGCTTTCTTTGGAGGCAAGTGGCAAGTATTTGGAAAACTTTTGAGATCACCATTATAATTAAAAAAAAAAAAACTTAGGAGACCTGAAGTCAAAAGTGATTTCTTGTAATTCAGTTCAATAAGATATCCATTCCGTTGGGCTTGAGATGCGCCTGTGAAAACTGTACGGTGCTGACATTTCGCATCAAAGGCAGATTCAACTAAGAGTCTTTTGATTCTTTATTTATATATGCTGGCGCTGAGAAAATTGACGTAGACCTTTAGATACAAATCTTGAGAAAATGCATCATCTGTCCTCAGAAAGGCTGGTGGGGTCGGTGGGGGTTGAAATTTGTTGGGTAAATCTGATCACAAATTTCACAGAAATAAAGAATTTGTTTTAGAGAAGCCATTGCAGTGAAAAAAAATGTTAATGGGAAAACGGTTTTTAGAATAAAAGATACCAGTTTGGAGATGCTGTCTGAAGAGAATGCAGTGGTGTCGATGGAGCGAGCGTTTAGAAGGTTCGTTGACAGTACAGGATAGGTGAGAGCCAGATCTGAATGATGTAAGACTGGAAGGTGTTAATGCAAATTTGAGAATGGAGTTCAGTAAAATGTTGTTAATGCAAATTTGATCATTAAAGCCTGATGAAGGAAAGGTGCCTGGAGTTGTAGAAATATAACTGAAATGCTGTGATATGATGCTGAAAGTGTGGCTAATCAGGTTATTTATGGTATGGCTGGGAAAATGAAAAGCCCCAAGTAATAATTAATAGGATTAATTTTCCTTGTGTAGTAACATAAATGTTATAAGTGTCGTTGTAAGAATTATAAATAGGTACATAACTTAGTAAACCTGTAATTTTGTATGTCTTTGTTTTAATTGAGAAAGCTAATGAATTGAAATGAAAACTGAAAGGAGAAAGGATTGCAGATCAACCGTTATGAAACACCTGAGTTGAAAAATAAACAGAGAAAGATGTATGTCTCAGTGATGTGTTGTCTCGATATTTGTTGAATGCTTTTATTGATGGCCTGATGAGTGAAGCAAGAGAGAAGAAAACATGTACTGCATAACTTTGACGTAAAAAAAAAAAAGGTCACAAAAGGACTGTGGAGTGGTTGATGCTTATATATGATAATGTTCACTGGAATAGTAAAGACAAGCTGTAGAGACAAGTGAAAGAATGTGAAGGTGTTGTTAAGAGGAGAATTTTGCAAGGGAATGGGAGAAATAAATGTAAGACTAAATAGACACGAGGCAGATATAACAATAAATGTTAATTAGGACGGAGGAGGAATTGAAGTGGTTGCTTCATGAAGGTATCTGGAAGCAGGTGTAAATGATGCTGGTAATATGAGAGGAGAACTGAGCTGCTTATCTGTGAAGCTCAAGAGGTAGGAGAATGCAAGCACAAGAGGCGGAAGAGAGGCGGAGTGTCTTTGGAAGCCAAAGTTGGAATGCATGAAAACATTGTAAGTCAGTCTTATTTTACGAATGTGTAATGGGGATGTTGAACGCAGATAAAAAATGTTGATTAATCAGGATTAATGTGTATGTAGAAAATGTGGAGAGTGAGGAGCTTGAAGGGTGAGGCATATAGATACAAAGAAGTGGTTTAAAGGTTAGCATAAATAAAGAGATTCATCAGGCTGTTTTTAGATGGTTCAGTCATGTGGCGAGAATGGAGGACCATAAGTGGGTGAAAAGAGTTCGTAATGGGGAATTATTGGTAGGAAGGAGGATAAAAAAAGCCTAGAAAGTGTTGTATTGACGGAATGGAAGAGGCCTTAGTTTCTAGATAGCGACGGAATATGTGCAACAAGGAATTTAACTGTGCTAAAGAGCTTTCTGTGCGGTTATATGGAGTAGCTAGTTTTTGGAAATTATCTACACACGAAGTTCATAGTCGATTCAGCAGTAAAGGAATGATTTTAATAAGTTACTGTTGCATTTTTAGTTGAACTAGATTTTTGCTCTTTATTTAATTCTGTTTTGGATTATTTAACTGTATTTATAGTTTACCATAAACAGTTATACATTTTACGGCAGTCTCGTGACAAAGATTTTGACATCAGTTACATGGACCACCACTGCCTCGTCTAAAGATTTAGCATCCGAGGTAAGAAGGATGCTTAATACTTTAAGCTTGGGCAAGCAATTGTTGGTCAGTGGTCAAATTTCTAACCCAGTGTTTCCCAAACTTCGATTGGTCGAATGCACGTTAACGCTCAGAGCTCCCTCACACATACATGATACTAAAAGAAAAACGGAAAGTTTTTCATTATAGTGATCACTATGTAATATAATAATATGTGAGTGTCTTCAAAAAATAACATTGCAACGCTGTTATAGCACATGATCCTGACACCGACAGAGACAAATCATATTTGTAAAGTATTAGGGTGCTGACATACCTGTCTCGTTCAAAAAATCGTCACTACTTAAATAATCTGGCCATTGCATGGTAATTGTATGAAGTACATTGTGCTGATATACAGTCTTGATCAAGATTATATTGATAGGTACATTAAGTTCACTTCCTTTAGACTATCTGTTACACACCGCAATAAATTTTAAGACTCACAAAACATGTTGAAATAGAATTAATGTTTAGAAACAATGCAATACGGAAAGGTTCTTTGCAGCGTCCCTTCGGCCCCTGCTGCGACCCCTTTCATTTCTTGTGCTGTACCTCCGTTCGTGTTCCCTTTCTTCCATCTTTCTTTCCAACCTCTCCCAACAATTGTTTCATAGTGCAACTGCGACGTTTTCATCCTGTTACGCCAGTAAACCCTTCTTTACCCTCAGTTTCCCGTTCAGCGCTGAATGACCTCATAGGTCCCTGCGCTTGGCCTTTAGCCTAAATCGTATATTCTCTCTCTCGATTTAGAAATTTAGTAAGCGACTGAAAATTGGGATAACTAAATTTCGGAAGTCAGTCTTGTACCCCAGGACGCCTACCGAAGTTTGGGAACTTGTGTTAATGTCAGGTAAAGATGAAAGAAAATCCTGCCATATTCTCCAGCATATTTAGAAGAATGCGTTTTTGGGGGGTTCTCCTGTTTATCAGGTAATTTTATCGATCTTTAACTATTAGTGTGTTTTTCTTTGTTTTTTTTTTTTCCTGGAGTGGGAGCGGTTATCCTCAGTTGATTTGCACATATGCTTACATTTATTTTTCATATGTATTCCATTTGTACTTCGTCAGTATTTTACTTCTATCTTTGTTGGTTTTCATATTTTTCACATGTTCATTCTCCTGTGTGGAAACTTCCTCAGTAAATTAATGACCTTTTGGGCATGTTTCATATAAATGGTTGCACACTTTGAATAATAATAATAATAATAATAATAATAATAATAATAATAATAATAACTGTTCGATTTTCCATCCGCGGTGGGACAGGATATCCGCTGTTATCTTCATCACGGAGGCCTACCGTCACTTTGAATACAGAGTCGCCGTTTAAAAAGAAATCTTCCTCCAAAGTGGCCTCGATCCCCCCCGAGTCTTCGGTTATTGAGTTTTGGTTTTATGAGGAAAATGGCTGTTCCACGTTAGATAGATAATGCCTCATCCCCCTTTTCTTGTCACCTCTTGGCTCTTGAGTGATGCCGGAAGCTACTTGACAGTGATTGTATTATCTTCCGAATCGCGCTGTTGGTGCTCTGCCCTTACATCATATGTGTGCATATGTGATGCTCACACTGTATACATATACTGTACATGTATTTGTTCTAAAGTGCTTCCGTTTTCCGTAGGTCGTATGTCGTTTTATTGCTTTTACCTGATTCGTGTTTTAACGTATGGGTATCTTCTTTTTCTTTTGTGTAGGACTTATAATACCATTGGTTTCGAATGAAGTTGGAATTGCTGGCAAGCACCCATCCTAGCATGATGTTAGTATGGTAGGAATACTATTTATTGTAAGTTCACTTGAATGTTCAGAATTTTGTAGCAGTACGATTTATTTGAGTAGTGTTTGAAATGAACAATGCGAATATAATTAATAATCCCTACTATGCATGTACGGTGTAACGATCTTCCCGAGAAAGTGTAAACTTTCTGAATATTAATGTTTTGCGATGCTCAAATCTCAGACAGCTGTTGTTTCGTAAGATCATCGAATAACTCTTATTTCCTCTTGTCGTAAGATGGTCTAGCGGTAGTCATGTTCTTTCTACCTGGCGAGGTTCGAATCCCACCAAAGAACGAGTATTTCTACATTTATTTACCCCTCAAATAAAAAAATAAAAAACTCTGGGTGGAAATCGTACCTAATCGTACCTAAAAGTATGAGAAGTAGTCAAGTTCGGAGGTCACTATGGCTATCACAAATACAGTTACGTGTTTCTGGTGGGAGTGACGAGTAGCTTCTGTACATTTTCTGTTTAATTCTTAATTTTAAGAATCCGTTTTGTCTGAGGCATGGTCTAAAGTTGTCTGAGGCATGGTCTAAAGTTATTCCGAAAGAATATCTTTAAAACCCCGACTCATTGCTTGCTTGGGAGTTAATAGGTATTACCTGGTTACATTTAAATGAGATCCAGCAATGGGATTTAAACTTCAGTGAGATCAGTGAGGCTGCAGCCCAGTTCCTTCATCGTGTTGAAGCCTGAAAGAAAAAGGAAAAAGAATGGTACGAGGGGATAGAAAGGAGATTTAAGAATTGAAGAAACGGAATATGGGAGAGGGTTACATGCCATTAGGATTGTAGAGTAAGAATAACTGTAAATCTTGGTATTTTGTATTTTATTTTCATCTTCTTAATAACACATGGAGACAGCATTAACAAGCAGGGTCTCAACAGTTTTTCAACAATACAAGGACTATTTTAAGTCTGATGACGTTCGTCATGCAAAAACAATTTGCAATCACGGGAAATCAGGAATTTGAGCCTTGATATTCGGGTAACATTTATTATTACTGAAGGTGAATTGAAACGTCTTGTCGGGGTGACTTTTATTAGTAAGCTGACATTAAGCCGTTTGTTCGTGCCATTACTTGCAAAACATGCCCATATCTAGAAGCAATTTAAATTTTTGGTTTGCTTAATCTGCATCAAATTAAGTTTTGTAATGTTGCATATGAAATCTAGTGCATATGAAAACTGCCTGTATGGTCATTAATTTTGTTTTTTTTTCTTATTACCTACGCTACTAGATTTTTGAAATATTCAAATCTGCGCACGAAACCAAAATTGTAGAACATGCTGTATTATTACTACCTCCAGACAATGGAATATAATTTATCAGTATGGCAGAGTTTCTTTAACTTAGCTATTTTTAATGAGCTTATAGTTTTTTTTATTAGCGATGACAATAATAATAAAATGATAATAATGTACATAACTAATAAGTTTTAAGAATGATAAAGAAAGGTTGTTTTTTTAAATTAGGGAAACTGATTAGCCTGGTGAGAGTTTGAAGTTTTTGTGGAGTAGACAGTGGACTGAGTGTCAAGGCAGCAAAAGTTGAAGGAGGATTTGGACGGTAGATGAATCGGTGCTACTTTGGCTTGTTATCTACGCGTCACCTCCGAGGTGCCTATACTGAACATGGCGGAAGCTCAATGGCACGCCGTGTTTAATACTGTACTATAGCCCCTCGGGGATCAAAGTATTATATACTCCCATTTCTATATTGTGTGGTCGACAAATTATATTAATAATTAATTATATTATATTACTAAATACGGTCCTATTGAGCTTCCGCCATTTTTAGTACTAGCACTAGTACTAGCACCAACGTAGCAGCGATGAATTTTATACAGTAGAAGTATCGACACGGACCCGTATAAGGTTTAGGGAGTTCTTCTAAAAGTGTTGAGCGAGGGAATAAAGAGGAGCAATTTAAATATAAAGTGTAACAGACCCAACTCGGTTTGATTTAACATTTATATGCTCTGCTTCTTAGGTGGTTTTAGTCAAGATCTCTGACAATAAATATGGGTAAAAAGAACTCAACCGACTATTAATAACACATTTCATAATTCAGCAATATCAATCATCACACAGTACAAACACTATACAGAACACGATACACAGAAAAATAGAAGTAATGATAAAGATCGAGAAATACTTAACTTGGAATGTAAATAATACCGTTTACCCAAAACTAGGACAGAAGAAGATGAGCCACGCTGGGATCAGGCGAGAACTGACTACGGTGGCGTACGGGAACAAAAGGTAACAAGTAAAAAATGCGCCGGAGTTTCTGCGGCGCAGTCGAGTTTTCTTTGCAGCGTATAATGCTGTATGAACTCTCAGCCACGGCCCATGAAACTTTCAGCCACAGCCCGTTGGTGGCCTGTGTTCCTTGGCTGATCAAATCAAAATTTAAAAAAGCACCTTTGAGGACCTAGATGAGCCTCTCGACGAGCCGCAGTGTCACGATCTTGTAGCAAATGTCTTCGATTGACATATTACGAGCCTCTCGATGTGCTGCACTATGAAACTCTCAGCCACGACCGGGCAGCACTCAGCTGCTCCCTAGATCCGGTCAAGTGAAGGTGGGTTGGCGACGCCTCCGGCGTTGGACTCAGCCTGTGTTGCTGGCACCTCTAGCGGTGCCAGACGGACGATCTATGGCTAACCTCAACCTCAAATAAAATAAAAATTACTGAGGCTAGAGAGCTGCAATTTGGTATGTTTGATGATTGGAGGGTGGTTGATCAGCATACCAATTTGCATCCCTCTAGCCTCAGTAGTTTTTAAGATCTGAGGGCAGACGGACAGAGAAAGTTTTCTATCACAGAAAACTAAAAGGTGAGAGCCCGACCAATGCCTTCAAGCTGCAACGGCAAACAGCTGCGGAATCTGTTATGCAGTTGTTAAATATTTGCATGAAAACATGTAAGAAAATAAAGTACCAAATGAATGAACTCGAACAAAATAATGTAAAAAGTTATTTCAGCAGTTAACACGCTGTGTATGGCAGTTGTAATTCCAAACATTTGCAGTCTATCGCTGGAATCCATGAAGGCGCTGCATGAAACCAGTTTGGGTCACTTGGGGATCTGTAGCTAAGGAAAAAACTCCTTATGGCCATTTTTATTTTAATGGCAGGGCTTGCTTAAAATAATTCGGTTGGTTCCTCACTTCTAAGTACCACAAATATCTCTCATGGACGTACAGCCTATTAGGTTTCACAATGAACCACATTCAAAATTATTTATGTGGAGCAGTGACGTTCGTAAGCTGATCGAGGTCAGTAGGGCTTGGAGATAAAGATTTTCTCATAGATTTGTACATTGTTGATAACCTGTTCTATTTAGAAGAAATGTCCTAGAAGATGAGAACCGTCCGTTTACATAAATTTAATACAAAAAATGAAGTTGCAAGTTTCACCCAACCCCCTCCTGTAACCACACAAACAAGAGCTGAGAATCAGCATCTGGTTCCGTATCAAGTCTAGATGACCAAGTTTAATCCAGAATTCACCTAGCGTTTGTCCAGCCACTGGAGAGTATGTAATATAAAGTATCTGTAATTCGTAAATGACTTCATATGGCCAAGTTACAACTGCTGCTACAAAGTAAGGTTTTCTGAAATTGCCAGTATCATCAAAACTTTTTCAAATTAAATCTTTTCAAAATACTTTCTTAAAATAACTGATGTGTGTAATTTCAGTGTAACTGAAAACCGTAATCATTCTTTCATCATAAGAACAAGCTGTCTGTAGATATGCACATTATCGTCCTGAGATGAGAAAATTACAAACATTGTAATCAAAATTCTAATGCTTACGAAGTGCACGGACAAATAAGAGCCCATGATGGTACAAGGTTGGTCTGATTTAACAACAGCAAAATCTTATAAGTAAAAATATTTCTCCATTTTGCCAGTTGCCAGGCAGTGAAATGGAAGGTTGAAGAATACACAGAGATTTAATGGAGTTGTTGTATGGTCATTATTTGTCAAAAATCATATTGCACATAACATTAACATCACTGAACAAGCCTAAGTCAATGTCCTATAAGACTGACTGCTCCCACGTAGGAAGGTAATGCCTTCAGTATACCTCACGTGGTTCACTGTAAGCATTATTAAAGGGTGTTTGCAGCGTCCCTTCGGCTCTTAGCCTTATTCACTTTTTAGCCTTTTACTTTACTTCGTGCTGTTGGCCCAGCGTTCAACTCTCCGAGCCGCCAATGAAGAATTAGAGGAATTTATTTCTGGTGATAGAAATTCATTTCTCGTCATAATGTGGTTCGGATTCCACAATAAGCTGTAGGTCCCGTTGCTAGGTAACCAGTTGGTTCTTAGCCATGCAAAAATAAGTCTAATCCTTCGGGCCAGCCCTAGGAGAGCTGTTAACCAGCTCAGTGGTCTGGTTAAACTAAGATATACTTTTTTTTACTTTACTTCCATTCCTTCTTCCTTTCTTTATTCTTGCTATCCAACACCTCTCAATAATACTTCTAAGTACAACTGTAGGTTTTTCTCTGTTGCACCTTAGCTCTTTGTATTTATATCATTTATTTTCTGGATCTCTCTATTGTAATTAATGGCCCAAAGTGGCCCAGTGCATAGCCTAAAATTTCGGAAATCAATCAATCATTATGCAGTTAACGTGCTGGCACAAGATACCAGAATGAGAGGTCTGGAAGACATCTGGCGAGTTTAACTTGAAATGCTTCACAAACTCTCATTTGCCAGAGTGGGTTCTAGTCCACCATTAAGGAAGCCCCTCGATAAAGAAATGAGGGGTGCTACTTTGGCTTGTTATCCACGCGTCACCTATTCCAAGGTCCTGGTACTAAACATGGCGAAAGCTCCTTGGTAGACTATGCCGTGTTTAGTACTATATTGTGTGGTCAACAAATTATATTAATAAACGGTATCTTCATGCGGCCGTCTATTTATCGTTTACCACACGGTGCTCAGTACTAGCACCTCGGAGTAGGTGACGCGTAGATAACAAGCCAAAGTAGCACTGGAAAGAGGTTCTAGGACTCGGAAAAACAACGGAAGGTGAGAGAAACTGCATAGCTTTGCTGTGAAAGAAAAGCAGTAGTCACGGAACCAAGCAGTACAAAAATGATTGTTGCAACGCAGGGCAGAAATGCAGAAATTGATGAACTGGCGTCTCTAAAATTCTTCAATTTTCGTCAAGTTTGCGCTCGACCTATAATTTATATATTAGCTTTTGTCACTTTCCATTCAACACTACCATTCCATTGAACTGGGGTTTTGTGAATCATGCTTTTTTTTTTTTTTGATTGTAAGCGTCAGCCACATCGCAGAATGTATTCCTTTGTTAATTGAGTATGACGTTCTATGAAGAGCTCTATTAACAAACCTTAGGTTTTTGTGCGTCTCTCGACACGTACACGAAGGGTCCTGTAGTAACCTCATAGTAGTGGCAGTTGCGGTTTTCCTCCAGGTGAGTTTGTTTTAATATATGCATTGTAATCCTGCTTCATATTAAAGATGGTAAAATGGTGCGAATGCTGAAACTGTGGGGACCTTTTTTATTCGATATATCATGAAATAGGAGATAGGCTTGTAGCCAATGGTAAAAGTTGTATCAAATAGTTTGATAAATTTCTTGTACCTGATTAGAGTGCCTTGGTTATGTATCTTGTTTTGCATTTGACTTTTGCATTTTTGCAAATCCATAGTTTTTAGGGGGCTGGGTTATATTGGGGATATTCGCCCTTTACGTCGGATGAATAATTGAAAAATGGCAACTCTAAATATTTGAAGAAAGAACCGGCGGCCCCACCTTGGTTGGAAGAGATCGATAAATCATTAAAAGCTGACCTCTCTTCAATCCAGTGAAATGCCAGGCGATATTACTTTTGTAGAGCTCCCTAAAACCCCTCTTAAGATCCTATATTAAAAATTACCCGCCATTTTCCGTATGTGGCGAACGAACAGGAGCCATTTCATGCTAATTATCAGTGTTACCCATTACAAATATCACTCGTTTTCTATTAATTGACATCGATGTAAGAAAACGAGGTTTCGTGAGAACAAAGTTATCGTGAACAGTGGTTAGACGTGGTTCGGGGACATAGTGGGCTACAGTTCCTGTTGTGAGGGATTCTTAGCCCACTTTACCTGGAATCCCATCAATCAGTAACTGATCGTCGATTCTGCGTGACATTTACCGATGAAACGAGGCTCCAAGGAAGGTGGGGTGGGAGAAGAGGGGTCGGATTCCGAGGGGGCGGGAGGGGAACCTGAGTAAAAGTAACCGATGCATTTTCCATGACGTGGCCCTTCTCTTTGTTCTGGATCAGCCTGTGCAATGATCACCTCCCCCCTTCCCCGACCCACTCTCCCTTCTCAGCCCTTCTCTCTCCTTCTCCGTAAGCCTGTCAGAGGACGTTGGTCTTTTGAGGCCATTCTTTCGTCTTCGTCCTGATTATCTAAAGAACCATACCACGTCAGCAAGTGGATCTAACTCACTTGTCTGTCGGCCCTTCATTAAATTCCTAACACAATTTTCCTTTACCAGTTATATCTTGAAAGGTTTAAAGCAACTTGGCGCTATGTAACTAGTTTTCTTCGGGAGCTATCATTCCGTGCTATGTTACATTTTTTAACATTTTTGCAGTAAAAGTAACTGGAAAATAGGCATATTATTACGAGTTTGAACAAAGATTTGTGGTTTCGACACTGTGCAAACTCTCTGTGTATATATTCCAGACGTCTTGCATGACAACGTATCAAATGCAATCGTCCTTTGCAAATGCTGTAGATTCAACGAACGCCATCCAGATTCTGATGGATTGTATACCAGTTTTCACCGGACTGTGGAATGTTCCTTCTTAGCCGGGCTGTTGAAATAACAGCGACCCATTGCGGTGAAACGTGAAGTCAATGCGCTCTCAGTACGTGGACTACAAGGTCATTGCTGATACCTGGTATTAGTGTGGCTTTGTTTCATTATTGCCTTTCTATTATACTTAAATTCTGGGGGTAAACATTTTGTCTTGCAAGAACACCAGCACTACTAAAGCCATTTAACCTTAGACTGAAAAGGGCTGTGAGCAGGAATTCTCTTCTGCCTTTTTTTTTTCTCCTGGTACTTATAATCCTTCATCCTATGAGAGGCAGTTGTTTCTGGCCCCCATCATAATAAGTGCAACACTTCATCCTCCTGTATCTTTTATTTTTTTCCTTGAACTCTTTGAGCCTGGGAGAGAAAAGGGCCGTAACTTGCCTTAGCTGCAGCCCACATCACAACGTTTGTTATTGTTGTTAATGATTAAGCTGGCCTTATGCCAGCTCGGGCTCTTGCTTTTCTTTGACTAATCTTATATGCCTATTTGGAGGTAGCTCCCTTGTGCTTTTCCTTTTCATTGCCTCTTCTCTCTCTCTCTCTCTCTCTCTCTCTCTCTCTCTCTCTCTCTCTCTCTCTCTCTCTCTCTCTCTTCACTTATTTTTTCTATTATTTGAAATAATTGCTTCGTAAAAGTCGTGTTGTAATAGTGTGTTATATTTCGAAACAAAAATAGAGCCATAAGCCGGATGCTTTTGGTCCTGTACTTACAAATCTCTCTCTCTCTCTCTCTCTCTCTCTCTCTCTCTCTCTCTCTCTCTCTCTCTCTCTCTCTCTCTCTCTCTCTCTCTCCAGATATTGGAAATCATTTCGTTGTGCATTAGATGTTTTAACTAGCTTTACATTTCCAACGAGTATAGAAAGCAGCTAAAAACAGTCATCACATTAATACATTTTCTACCAGTGAGGATGTGCTCTTCTTCTTCTGCTAAAAATTTATCGTCATAAAAACAAGTGGCATCGAAACACAACACACATAATAAGATCCAATTGAAGTAAATACAAGGCTGCTTCAAGACAATAGAAATGAAAAATATTATTTTCACTTGTTGAAATACGAGTAGAGGCTTAATATGGAACTTCAGACATGGTACGAGCAGTGTTCAAGGTGATAATTTATTCCCAAGGAGCATTTTTGTTTCTCTCTTTTAAACCCATTTTCTTTTTATGCCTGAGATAAATTATTCCTTAAAGTATATAAACACACGTGTCCACATGCACATTTGCAAATACACAGTCATGCATACATACATGTATATATATATTATATGTATATTGTATGTATGTATATATATAATAGATACACCTTACCATTGAGAATTGGTTGTACCAGAGATGGTTAGATTTTCTGTTATCAATAAGTCTTACAGGATTAGGTTGCTAGCCTAAGATCAAATTTTTCTTCACCCAGGTTACTAGCACGACAGCCCTCAAATTACCCAGTACACAGGAGAAGAATTTGTGACCTCTACTTTTGTAGAGGAGAATGATGCTGATCACACTATATGGTCTCTGTATAGTGAGCTCTAGTAAATTGTATCTGAATTCGACCGACATGTACATGCATGAACTGAACTAGACTTATATCCGAGTCCTGCCACGAAAGACGACAGTGTCTTCATTTATTCCTTGCTCATATATATATAGGCTTGTAGTGATATTCGTATCCAAAAGAGGATGAGGAAGTAGAGGATTTAAGACGTCATTATGGATATGAGAAATGCATAAACATATATATATATATGTGTGTGTGTGTGTGTAGAAAAAAGATAGATAAACTGTAGGAAAAAGCGGGGCTTCGGTTTTAAGGAAGTAGCAGATTTAACAGCCAGAGGGCATAAGATTATAAGGGTTGGAGAAAATAATAGCTTGAACGGAATTGCAAAGCTTGGGAGTAGAAGGCAAAACCAGTCACTGAACCGAGCATCCGAGATGATTCATTTTTCAGAGCAAATGTGGGAGGAGATGGCGTGACAAGTGCTACGAGAGCGGTCGAAAGGAGGAAGTAATCTTTTCTTTGGCTAAATGGAATAGGTACCGAAATAGCGCCTAAAGAAAACGAGGGTGAGCGGCCATCTTGAAGAGAAACAAAAGAGGAATTACAAAAGAGTCAAGGGCGAGTCTCTGATCTAGTTCACTTCCTTTGACTCAGTCCTGTCGAGACGGGAAAGGGAAGATGAGACCCCAAATAGCGGGATGCGAGAAAAATAGTTTAGTTTTGATGATCACTATATTTCTATCCTTGCACTTTCCACTTCAATTTTTGCCTAATTTATGCCTGAGAATACTGCCTGTTCATTTTTCACCACTAACTCTCTTCCTACATATTATTATCCATCAAGACTTCTCTTTTTTTATATACTTTGCATTTGTACCCGATCTGTGTCCCTGAGGACGCCAGCGCTTGTAGATAAAAAGTTACAAGGGAATATTTGATTACCAAATTTTCTTACCCCGGAGTAACCTTTAGGTAAGTGTCAAGGGATTTTTCTTTTTCAGATTCCTACTGCATCTTAAATGAATAAGAATCATAATTGTTTTACCGTTTCGCGTTCTGATTTTAATAATTCTGTTGAACTTTTGAGTCCTTTTCTTACTGCTTGTGTTTTTATATGTAAATGGTCCGAATTTTGAAGGGAAATTTCTTCGTACAGTACGCCAAACCGTTGATGGCGTTTCCTTGGCGTGGTGTTAGGACTGAGTGTTATTCAATTTCCTGAAAAGGTTTTGAAGCAGACCCTTTATTTCTCTCTCTCTCTCTCTCTCTCTCTTTCTCTCTCTCTCTCTCTCTCTCTCTCTCTCTCTCTCATACATACATATATATATGTATATGTATATATATATGTATATATACATATATATGTACATATATATATCATTTATATGTATATATATATGTGTGTGTGTGTGTGTGTGTGTGTAAACACGTGATTTGTTTGTCGAACATCAACAAAGGTGAAAAAATAAGTCTGGGTGTAGGTCCTGACCGGTTTCGACTTTATTTCTAGGCCGTTCACGAAGGACTGATACGTAATGGTAGAAATCACAATATTATATGCCAGGGGAACAGTATAGACAAACATACAACGTTTAAGACTATCCGCGCCTGACAGGTGTCAAAGGATAGGAACGGGCGACAAAACTCTTAGTAGCTAGCGTCCGGTGCTATGTTTATAGAATAAATAACCCTTTTTGCTTACATATCTACTACCTTCCTTAAAATTTAAAAATTTTACAAATTTCTTTTGATATAGAATCAAGTTTATACATAACCTGACAATAACTTTCTTTTTTAAACCTAGACTCAATAATATTTCTTTCTAGTGTATTATTAGAATAAATATCTTTTTTTCCCGTGTCCCGTTGTTTGTGATTTCACAAGCATGTACAAAAATTCTTCTTTTTACCTGTGCATATCTTACACATTTTGACCAATATAAACTTTATCACAAGCCTTACATGGAATTTCATAAGCACATCCTTTAGTACTGTCGGGGAGAGTTTTTTATAAGCACATGTTTCATTGTTATATTGTTTTTCTGTGCTACATTAACTCCAAAATTCTTAGAGCCTCGATGGCCAAGTCGGTTAGAGCAGCAGCTTCGGACTTCATAGAGGTCTGTGGTGCTGGTTCAAATCCGCAGCCGACCGGCCAGAGAGGCGGACACTTTGCTATCCGCGTAGACACCCCAGGGTTATGCATGTAATCAACGGATAGGTTTGCTTAAAAAGCAAATGGGTGTTACAGACTAATACACACACAAACAAAGCCACTCCAACATCTAAAAACGTAACAGACACCTCACACGTCTCGAACTGTCGACCTAACCGCGCAACAACTTCTCGCTGCTGGTAGAAAGGGCACTAGGTGACTGGTACAATACATGTACATACGCTACCGGGGTCTAAGCGATGTCAGGCAGGGCAGCCGATCGAGACTACGGTCTACCCCAAAGCCAAATCAAAGCCCTTCAATAAGAAGGCATCGTGCTTACCCCATGCAAAATGGGAAGAAAGCACGTTAAAAAACAAGAAGAAGATCAACTCCAAAATTCTTAAGGAGATGGGGATATCTTTAATATTATTATTAATATTATATGGCAGAACGAGCAAATTTTTTGTGTTGTGAGTTTCTTTTTTTGTTTTGGTAGCCTTTTTAATGCAAGGTCAGGATATTTTAAAGGTAAACTTAAACCTACTAGGGTATAGAGATCAAGATGCCATTTCGGACTTTAGTCATCCTCTGTGTGGGCGATGTCAACTAGGAAATTATTCGTCTGAGTGGGTTGCCTGGTGATGGGTCTCAAAAATCTCACAGCAATTCAAGGCCTGTAATTACCGACCACCTTTGGAAATTTGACATCTTGCTGCAGGCTATTTGTTGTGGTTACCATACTGTTCGCTGTTTTCTTCATTGTGTCCAAAAAAGACTGGTATAGTGGTTAGTGTCGTGGAATGCCACTTAAATGCCCCGGGTTCATGTCTCCCCCAGGGCGGTGAAAAATCACTGGCTCTGTATCATGATCAATTACTGCTGCAGTGTGGAGTCTGCGGTGGGAGGTTGAAACCAGCATTCTTTGGAAGCTTGAATTTCAAGTCAATGGCCCCTGTGTTCCTGTTCCATGTGAATAGGTTTCATCTTCTGAAATAATGATAATAATTACAACACAAAACATATGCTTGTTTTACCATATGATACTAATAATGTTAAAGATATTCCCATCTCCTTAAGAATTTTGGAGTTAATTAGCACTGCAGAGCAATGTAGCAATGAATCACGTGCTTATAAAGAACTCTCCCCGTCAGTACTAAAGGATGTGTGTGTGCACAATGCCATGTAACTCTTGTGATAAACACTGGAAATGAGAATAGAACAGCATAAAGAATAGTCCCTGGAACTATGTGGTGTCATCCAAGATGCATTTGAAGAACTTAGATGCCCATGCGGGCGGGTAGAGGTAAACAGGAAGGCGCTGTACTGTAGGCACATATGTTCCCTCTACTCAGATTTGTGGCTAGAAAAATGCACACTTTTCTATCTATATGTGATGAGTATTTCTAAAGCATATGTAATTATAATTACTGGGTGTGGATTAAATTAGGTCCCAGCAAATACCAGAGGATATGGGACATTATTTTTACACCAGATATCCAGATAATATATATATATATATATATATATATATATATATATATATATATATATATATATATATATATATATATATATATATATATATATATATATATATATATATATATATATGTATTTTTCCTGACGTGCAGAGCTTCGAATATCACATTCGTATTTTCAATAAACTTATTTTTGGATAACATTTTCATTTACTGTCCAGCTCTTATAAATTATTTTAGTCTCATTAAACATGTTTTCCTCCCTTAAATATTCTAACATAGCGGATAATAGAGTTATGTAGGTTTTTTCTATTTCAGTTATATCTTGTTCAACTCTGATTTTCAGGTGCAGTGTGTTTTACTGAAAATGCCTTTCTACTAAAACAGTAATGCGGTTGGCATGTTTTCAGACCTATAAAAGAAAACCTACGGCCATTTAATATACAGTACATTGTACCGTCTATCACGTTGCTGTAGAATTAACAAGTCGAAATAAAACTTCAAAACTTGATGTGGTCCAGTGGCGGTGCAGCGTTGTGTTAAACATCGGATTCGTTCAAAATAATTTATTTCAGTCTGTCACGAATAATGGGTTTTCCGAAGTGTACAAATGCCATCATTAATATTTTCACTCGGTCCTGTTTCTTTTCTGATTTTTCTTCCACTTTCTTTGGCAGTTCTTTGTTCGCTTCATGCGAAACATTACGACACTTGGAAGATGCAGTCAGTACGTTGCTAGTCTTTTTTTTTTTTTTTTTTTTTTAATTCTTCGGCACTTTTATTTGATTTCAGTTACGGGTAATCATCCAACAAAATTTAGAATGGCGAGTTGTGAGAAACACTAACATTCCTCTCCAATCGATTGGGGTACCGTTATTGGAGGTCATCTATATTCTGGTCTTGAATTCTGAGTTTGTAGCAGTTTAAGGGTACGTGTACCGTTAAACCTCGCTTTGAAATGCAGCGATATTTTGTACAACTATCCCACAAAAGAATTTTTATTTTAAGGAATATCCATAACTGAATGGAAGGGTTCGTATATTGTCTTAACAGCTCTTTGTTATAATACTCTTCTTTTGGAAATTCCTGAGCTGCTTACAAAATATACTCTGTATCATATTTTCATTTTTTTCTGTTTTATCGCTCTTTATGCTGTCATTTATTTTTCATATATTCCATTTAACTGTATTATGAAATATGTTCTAATATATTCAGGAACATTTTGAAATTTATTTTTATCCGAGTATTCGAAGGCTTTCATTCTGTAGTAATGTTTGAATAAAATAAAAAAGTCGGTTATTCAAGTTACATCAATTATTATTAGTCTTTCATTTATGTATTAACAAGGCTGAAAATAAGAAAACTTCGAAATAGAGATAAATGGTGAATCTAAAGTTACTCACAGGGTATTTTTACAGTGATTATTTTTGCCTAAAAGTACCTGACAACCCAAAACTAACAAAGGAAGTTAAGAAACGAATATTTTTCAGATTCTGCGCTGATGTTACAGCGGCTGTCTGTGATTTTTCGTTTTTTCTGTGTAACACCCAAATTGACTCAACTAATTAACCGTTGGAGGCAAGAAATCAGTTACTTTTCCCGTTTTACGCATTTTCAGTTATTAAAAGGAATCTGTCACTATACGAAAAACTGTGCTGAAAATATCAGTAGAGTAACGGAGTGGTTACATGGTCTTTCGAAGTATGCGGTCCAGAGGCACTGTTCAGCGGAGGTATAAATAATTTGTTTGCGCGGATATCGAGCTACTGTTCGGAAAAATGCGAGGTTATTAACTTGCTTGCTTGGCGCGACAAAGAACAAAAAACAGCTGCTGCTTTACTGAACAGAACTTCTGACATCAATCAATCATGGAGGCCTGAGAGAGAGAGAGAGAGAGAGAGAGAGAGAGAGAGAGAGAGAGAGAGAGAGAAATGCAAGGCCTATTGAACACGGGCCGGTTGGTTCGATATAATAATCATATTGCTCCTTCCTCGCGTAATGGATAATTTCTCTATCCAAAAATTGCGTGACACTCGGCGACCTGTTCAATACCGGATCCGACATTAGCAATGTGTCGTCTTGAAACGGCAGATTAGAATCCTTGCTTCCTGCGAGAGTTTAGAGAAGACGCAGGTTTCGTTAGACAAATCAGGAACAAGATACGATAGACGAACGGAAAGCTTATTAGATTTAAAAAAAAAGTGGGAATGACCTTTTCTTGTCTCCTTTATTATATATATATATATATATATATATATATATATATATATATATATATATATATATATATATATATATATATATATATATATATATATATATATATATATATATATATATATATATATATATATATATATATATATATATATATGTATATATATATATATATATATATATATATATATATATATATATATATATATATATATATATATATATATATATATATATATATAAAATTTTCCTGTATATATTATATATATATATACATTGAAATCCCACAGGAAAATTTTCTACTGTGATTTTTTTAAGTCACGTATCTACTGTGATTTTTTAAATATATATATATATATATATATATATATATATATATATATATATATATATATATGTGTATATGTGTGTGTGTGTGTGTGTGTGTGTGTGTGTGTGTGTACCTCCTCGCTATTCCCATTCTTCTTCGATCAGCTCGTACCTGAGTATCCTCCTTGGACATTATTACTATATGCGCAACCATCCAGGGTATAACTTTTCAGTAATTCTTCCTTCAATTACCTTCACTGAATCTTTTATTGTAAGACTATAAAGGGCGAGTGAAAAAGCAAATAGGTTTGTGCATTATTCAAGTCTTAGAATTACCTTATATCCATTATTTTCCAGGAATCTGTGATAAAATAAGAATATATATATATATATATATATATATATATATATATATATTTATATATATATATATATTCATATATATGTATATCAGCTGAAGCCACAGGAAAAGCTTGAAAAGAAACGACAGATTGCCAGGTACTTTTGTGTTCCGAAGATGTGTGGTTACACGAAAGTACTTGGCAATGTCGTTTCTTTTCAAGCTTTTCCTGTGGCAGCAGCTGATAAACAAATCACGTGCATATTTTTGTGCTTTTTTTAATAACATAAACACACACACACACATAATAATATATATATATATATATATATATATATATATATATATATATATATATATATATATATATATATCTATATATATAAACTGTATATATGATGAGTGGTTGTTTTATCCTCTTTGGAGGGGACAAAATGTGTGTGCGGGTTAGCATGGTTCTATGTACTTTCATGTATGCAGACATGTTAAGGAAAATAGTTTTTATCAATATCCATTATTTTATTTTTTCGCTGCCCGTCGATGGTCACACAAGTCCCACAAAGATGAGATATGACGTCAAGACTCAGTATATTGCTCATTAATAATCAAGAGATTGTGTTTAGATTGGATTAGTTAGTCTTTGAATTCATTAGACATGATCACAATAAATGTGCATATGTAGCTATGCGTCAAGTAGATCTCATGGTATAATATAAAGCCTCTGAGGAAAATCACCAAGCTGGTTTTGCATTGACGTATTCTTAAATGTGATGAATATGTTATTCTTTCCTCAATTGCTTACGCCATCGAAGGACGCGACCAAGCACTGAAATGTGGGGATTCTGAAAAGTCTCATAAGCAGTACTGTGTAATTCTACGGGCTTCAGGAGCTTTTCCGTATATTTAAATAACAAGCTGTTCGAGCCTTTCAAAAGGATCTATCTCACCGCTGCTAGTCCTTCTTCACACATTGGAGTTAGCATGATCGACCAACTTAAATTGATTTTTAATAAATAACGGCAGTTTTGTTAGTGTTTTCTATTCGCACGTAAACTCATTAAACCTATTCTATTATGCTCAAGAGTAATAGTAACGACCCAGTATTCATTTCTTAAGCTGGCATAAGCAAAGTAAACGACATATTCGCTTTACAATACAGTCGATGTAGAGCTCATTTACATACCCAAACATAAAGGAAGAGATCAGACATTTGCCTTGTGAAATTATACCAATAAACCGATGAAGAAAATCGTTAGCATTCCGATCGTCTGCGAAAAACGCTGGGATTGCGTGGCCTCCAGCCATCACCACCGACAGGGCCACTTCTTGAACCGCCTTTACAATTAAGAGACATAAAACTCCACTTGAAATATTCCTGTAGAATTGTTCTCCCATTCATGGTTAGGATTATTTATAAACTGGGGTCGGTGATAAGACCCAGGTTAGGGGAGGGAGGAAGGGGTCTAGTTTTCGAATACACGTCACTCATTCTTCGTCTTGAGGTTCACTGGGTTCTGCCCCTTACTGCTGCATGACGCTTCCTTGCATGTTATACATTAAGCGTATAAGTATGACTTTTGAAAACTTTATTTGAATAACGTAATCTTAACCTACAGAAGCTAGCTTTCTCTCTCTCTCTCTCTCTCTCTCTCTCTCTCTCTCTCTCTCTCTCTCTCATTCATGGGTTGTTGTTTCATACAGAAACTGATTTAAGGTTCAAAATCGTAAATCAAGTGGAAACCCGTCCTGTAACCTAACCTTAATTCTGTATCACTAATCGCTTTCCTCACAGACTGTACCTGAAAATAAGCCAAGTTTTCAAGCAGATATCTTAATTGGATTTTGTTTCTTCGTTGTCTGGAGTAGTGACCTGATATAACTTTTCATAAGGTGTAGTTTTTTTTTTTTGCCTTTTCTTTCGGTCTAGTATTTATATACGGCCATTGCGAACGGAATGGAACAATAAACGGTTTTATTCAGAGGCCATCCCAGTATCCAGCATTGTAATGATCAGTAGAAAAAGTGTTTTGCCCAAGTTGGTTCAGTCCGTTTCAGGATATGCTTGTTTTTCTTAGTGCTATATTCCACATAGTTAAATTACATTCTGCCCTCTCTCTCTCTTTTTATTTGTAGTCGTATGTTTATTCCGCAATGAATTTTACTGCCTTAAAAACGGTTAACTAAAATACAATTTTTTTACTTTGTATTCAGCAAGTTTTGTTTATTACTAAAGATCGTCACATAAAAGTTACTAATATTCCATCCACAGCTCGTTTTCCTGGCATATTCGGTATTAATATTAATGTAACTAATCACTACTTGAGTTCCTGATTTTTCCGTAACATATAATACGCGAGTTTTATAGTATTATGATTATTACGTGTAAAGGCTAAAATATTGTCTTAGAAATGGTCGTTAAAGGTTTTCGCAAACACCATTCGGCTACCACTATCGCCAAAACACTACAGACTTGTGATCATATCTTCATCAGACGAATCATCGTTGCTTCTGTTTTTACTGTCCGCCTCCGTGGTCCCTTCTCCTTCAAAACCATTGTTGTCAACGCCGGCCTCAGCTGAAAGAGAACTCGCTGTACCTGTGGGTGGCGTTGTCACCGCCATCGTTGGAGGTTGTGGCTCCGTTGCGGTGGTTGTCGCTGCTGCCAGACCCTTTTCGACATCTTCGCTCTCTGAAGTCTTGAATTCTTCGCCGCTGGTGACGGAGACACGGACGCTGTCGTAAAGTCTTGTGTTGTTCCGGCTCAGCTTCCCTTTCTTCCCTTTCTTCTCGTTCTTCGGGTTGAGCCTCTGTGGTTTCGAAGGTTGCAAGCGCACTCTTCTCTTGCGGCAGCAGTAGATTGTGAGGATGATGATGAGCAGCAGTAGCAGGATGAGGCCGCCCGTCATGATCCAGAATTCTGTTGATCCCACGAAACCTTTGCGAAAAGTAGAAAAGTAAAAATTAATGACATTATGCTTGATCACATGGTTAATCTTATGTCAGTTCTTTTACAAACAACACGGCAAATCTAACCGTGAAATGTTCTGTTTGCTGAGCCTGTTATTTTTGTCAAGGTTGTAGGTGGTGAAATAGTTTTTATTTGTCATCAACAAATATTGATTTTATAATTGTTTTCGAAATAGGCAACTAATCAAATAACAACCGCTTTCCCACATGAACTGTTGGTAGAAATTTTTATAAGACAAATAATCACTAATTCTTTTAAGCTAAGACTGATGAACTGAGGAACGAAATGGCCTTTTCTAGCCCATGCTCGAAGAAATGGGCCGACAGTGTGTATTTGCCACCTAGAATAATGGTTCGAAACGTATTCTGAATTCGACCAGACGGAAAGTCATGATTACCTTACACATACCATGCATCCAGTTACCTTGCTTCCAAGAACCTGTTATATCCCTGGTTGGCTGCTGTCTGGCTATACAGATAAGGAATCATCAGCCATGAAACGTCATTTCTCCTTAAACTGAGAATATGACCGTTGTCAGATGAATCTAATTGGTCATTCTGCTCCCGTTTTCAAATTGATTTCGCAGATTTAGATTGAATTTACCGTAGAATCAGGGAATTGACACCTACCTGGCGGTGGGTCTGTTGGCTGCTGCAACGTAGTGGTTTCTGTAAGTAAAAGGCATGTCAGGCTAATACAGGTGAAGAAGAATTTGCGAATCTTATTTGTGAATATTTCCACCATCTTCTGCCTCTCTCTCCTCCCTTGTATACAGTTTCATCAATTACGTGAGAATGTTTGTATGTACAAGTTAGATTTTTAACTGATATTTTCTGTTTGAGATGCGACCCTTCTTTCTACTTATAACCTTACGTTTACCACGAATTTCTTTACCATATCTGCATACCATATGCAGTTACAGTAGAAGCACTGTAACTGCAATTTAAACTTGGTTTAAGTGCGTGAACCACTCCTCTGGCACCTGCAGACTTCGGTCACATAGCTCAAGACCTGATGCCTTCGGGGTTTTCTGCCACTGTTGTTGGAGCTCATAGGTAAGGTTCTAAAAAGCGCCATTTCATACCATAATTCATATAATTAATTTAATTACAGGCTCAATTCAGTACCCACCACAAAGAATAGGTTTGTTTAGTGATGTATGGAAAATAAGTAGATGACTGCAATATCTTAGTTTAGGCAGCAGCTGAGAAGATTAAGGAATTAGTAGATCCCAGGAACCAAATTTGCATGAGTGTCAAGACATAATTTGAAAATATAATAGCTCTGGTGTATATGTACCTGAGTGCGGGCTGTGACATTGATCATGTATCAGTAGAAGTGAATATGCAGTACATATGAAGCTGAAAAAAATTAGAGTGAAAACGAAAATCACCTGGGGTTTTAGTTGTATACTCTTCCCAGTAAAGGACAGATGTGGAGAGGTTGGGGGCAATTAACGGTAACTGGAAATTTGGAGGCCAACGGAGTATAATAGGAACCGCAGTGATGGAGACCGCTGGTGGGATGTTTGAAAGGAGAGAGAGAGCTTCCAGATGACACAAAGTATCGTTTCTTTTATTTACGGGTGGAGGGCTTGTACGGGTGTAAATTAAGCAAATCACAGAAAAGATTGGATGCATAAATTAAGAGAGCTCTAGCAAAGCAAAGGGAGTGTGAAAAGATAGATCTTAAAATAAGAGAGCAACAGAAAGTGAAAGAACAAACGAAAGTTATAAGAAAAAGGAAACGGACGGCTGGTAATTGGACAGTGAAGGCTAATGTATCTTTAGCGTTAGCGATAGAAGATGCGTTGGAGACATGAAGAAAGTATGTAACAGCTTTATGAAGACGAGAGGGGTCACCAAAGGGTTATTAGTATCATTTAAGGCTCCAAGATTAATTTGAAAAGCAATAGTCCAAAATAAAATAAAAGTAGATAAAGCAGTAGAATGATGGAATCGTGCTTGAGATGGTAAGAGCCACTAGGGACTGGGGAGTAGAGTGGATAGGTTGGCTGGCCGACTGTATGCGTGGCACGGGAGAATGGCCAAAATAAATTATTATTATAGTAACCACCTTTAAGAAAACTGCGATTTAGAGTGCTGTGAGCAAAGGAGTATCGCCAACTTGAGTTAGCTCTCGAAGGCGGTCTTGAGAGCCATAATGAATAGACTGAAGAGAAGAAATAGACAAGAGGTACAGGAGAAGTTTGGGTTGATGAAAGGAAAGGTTACAACAAATACCATTTTCGTACGGAGAATGCTATCAGCGACAGTAATAGGTGTGCAAAAGAATCCGTACGTATGTTTTTTTTTTTTTTTTTTTGATTGTTCAAAAGCTTTTGGTAAAGTGGTCTAGTAAAAAGGCTACTAGAAAAAACAAAGCAGATAATGACGATATCATATTGATAGAAAACTTGTATTGAAACAAAAGGCAGCATAAAGATTGAGCAGAAAGATTGAACAGTAATAGAGTGATTTAATGGGCCGAATTGAGACATGAGGTGAAACAGGGCTTTGAGATGTCTTCTGGTTAGATATTTCCGTCGTGTGGTAAATTCATAATGAGGAAAGCACGTGTGCCTGTCGTGAATATAGGTGATCAACAAGTTAACAACGTTTTAAGGTGCTGACAACTTTACCTATTTCTGTTTCAGAGGAAAAGTTGCCAAGGTTGTTGTGAGAGGTTAATGTGGCTATTGAAGAAATATGGCGCAAAGATGTCAGTTGCATAAGGATTAAACAGGTGGAGCTACTTTGCTGCCTTGGTAGCTGGAAAACATCGAGTATACGGTGAATAAGGAATTTAAGTTTACGACTGGGGAACCAAAGAGAGTATTTAACGAACATTTAAAGTTATTGAAAAATGATAAGTAATCTTTAGTATATTAAAAGTACAAAATGAAGGCGAAAACATACGTTTGGCCAGATTTGTTATTTGTTAATTGCCTTCGCAGTTGTGAACTATGAGTATAATAATAGAAACAGGTGTTTAGGGATGATGTTAAATTCTCGGGATAGGGAATTCCGGGAACTAATACGAAGCGCTCCCAGAAAAATATTACATGCCACTCCTGTTTTTATATTGTTGTCATATTAGTCCTTGTAGCTGGCCCCTCACACACTGAACTTTGTACTGTTGAAAGTTTTTATTAGTTCAGTTTCGGAAAGATCTAAGGGAACATCTGATATATAACGCAATTTTCATGTGTATTTTTCTTATTTGGACGTCCTTTGTACATGCATGTACACACAAACAGATACATATGTATGTGTATGTATATATATATATATATATATATATATATATATATATATATATATATATGTGTGTGTGTGTGTGTGTGTGTGTGCATGTATATACATGTACGAAGGACGTCCAGATAAGAAAAATACACATGAAAATTGCACCTTAGATCTTTCTGAAAGTGAACTAACAAAAATATTCAACAGTACAAAGTTCAGTGCGTGTGTGTATGTATGTATGTATGTATGTATGTATGTATGTATGTATGTATGTATGTATGTGTGTGTATGTGTATGTGTGTGTATTCATTTGGAGGCTAAAAAGAGTTAAATGTTTAGTCTGTGATTGTTTTGTCACTTTTGCTCATTTTGTTCTTTTAGCATAAAGTCAGTTCTTTAAGAACAGTAGTTATGCGCAGATCTGAGTTTGAAACAATTATAGGACTACCAGAGACAGAGAAGTGGAAAACGGTTTTGCAATATGTGACTCAAATTACAATTCGGTCGTAAAAAAAAATGTGTATGTATAAAACTTTTTTAAAGATGGGAAGAGTACAATCGAATAAAATGTTCTTTTCTATATAACAGTAAATGACTCAAACTGTCTACCTGTGAAAGATGTGCTGATTGTGGTTCCGGTTGCAGGATCTATGGTGCTTGAGGAATGAGTCACTGGTGTTTGAGTACTAGGCTTGGGTGAGGTTGAAGTTTGATCTTCAGAAGTAGTGTCGGATGAGGTTGACGTTTGTGACGTGGTTGGAGTAGTAGCATCTGATGAGCTTGAAGTTTGTGTCATTGATGTTGGAGTCGTAGCATCTTGTGTGCTTGAAGCATCTGGGGTGCTTGAAGCATCTGAGGTGCTTGAAACATCTGTGGTGCTTGAAGCATCTGGTGTGCTTGAAGCAGCTGGGGTGATTGAAGCATCTGGTGTGCTTGTAGCATCTAGTGTGCTTGAAGCGTCTGGTGTGCTTGGAGCATCTGAGGTGCTTGAAGCATCTGGGGTGCTTGAAGATTGGGTCATTGTTGTAGTAGTAGTAAGGTCCGTTAGGCTTGAAGTTTGGGTAGTAGTTTCTGGAGAGCTAGAATACTGGGTGGTTGTTGTTGTAGCTTGTGTACTTTCTGTAGTGTACGGTACACCAGCTGATACAGTAACTCCTAAGAGAGGGCTGGGTAATCCCTGAAAGAAAATTGCAGTTAAATTCATTAGTTATCAGATGAAACATTGATTACATCATCTCTTTATTCAACTCGTGTTAACCACCTACTCATTCGGTACTCACCTGGGGTGGGTAGTTAACCATTCATTAGTTTGTGCAGTACATGTAAAACAGAAAAAATACGCAGCATAGACACGAGAAACAAAATGAAAAGACATTGAATTTTTTAATAAGTTTTTAAAACACATGTCGGACGAATGAGGATGTTTAAATTAAAGTTAGAATGGAGATGTAACTATTTCTAATTTATGAAGATCGCAGCATTCCAACTCACCCTTTGGGTTCCATCCAATCCAACAACAATCAAGTAATATTGGGTCATTTTCTCAACTTTCTTCGGTAGTCGAATTGTTGCAGTTTGCAAACTGCCGTGGGGGCCAGGTTTTGGCGGCCCTAGTAAATGAGAGAAATGTATGTTAATTACATAATGTATATTATGTTACATGCATCCTAACATGGCTATATATGTTAAAGAATTAAGTACTGCTAATGCTCAGAAAAGAAACACGCGTAGAAACGCTCATGGCTCCTAACTTCCGATTCCAAACCATTATTTTCAGCTACATCCTTGTTACTAAGATCTTATAGAAATTAGACACTTTTTTACGGTCAAACTGGCAATGACAGTTAGGAATTCATTTTGACATGTTGGTTACATACATACCACATCATGCATCTGTATCATCACTACCGTTTACAACGAATCAAGAGTGACTCAGAAGATAGGTAATATGTAGTCTAAAGATTCTACACTAACCAGATTCATATTCCGTGACAAGGCTACAGCTGGCGAAGCTAGATGTTATTTCTGCCTTGGAGTCGCTGTACCAAATTTCATAACCAGACACTGAAAGAAAAGCATTTGAAATTAATTTTAGTTGTATTGGGTATAACTTAACTTAGGACAGGAGCCGCGCCTCTTTTACAATAATAAAGTTGACAGATGGATCCAGAAGCCATAAAATCAGCTTAAGATAAGTGTGATTTTTTGAGTGTTCCGGAATAACGGTAACTTCGCATGTGCGGACATGGTTGTTCAACTACTGCAGTGATTCTCAAACTGGGTGCCGTGGCACCTTGGGGTGCCACAGACAGTGCCTAGGGGTGCCGCAAGATTGTCATGAGTTTTGTCTTGGCTAGATCATCTCAGTGAACATTTGCAAGAAAAAAAAGGTTTGCAGAAGTCCTCATATAATTATTATCAGTGTGTCTACTCTAATACGTTCACACACACACACGCACACACACACATACACACACACACATACACACACACACATATATATATATATATATATATATATATATATATATATATATATATATATATATATATATATATATATATATATATATATATATAGCGAAGTTGAGGGTGGGTTCTATCAATCCAGCAAACAGCAATTTAGTGCGAGGAGAAGGACACTTCTTTATTCCTTTCTAGGTGCTTTATTTAGCTGCTGACGTTTCAAGACGTTCAGTCCCATTTTCAAAGCTATATAATAAAAGAAACATATATTAAAAAACAGACTCGGAATAACATAACATAAAATTATAACATAAAAGTATCAGTATGTTAAAAAGGAAGAGTGTTTATTTACCAAGTGGTGCTGAAGGCACAGACCGAGTGACAGTCCGGGTCAGGTTCAGCTTCGACGTGAACTCACGAGAGGTATAGAGGTGTTGAGGTGGTCTGAGTATTTAGTTGGGGGACAAGTTGTTTAATAAAAAGTGATTCTAAAATTGCTAGTTGTTGGTCGTTGGGAGTTCGGCCTATGATTTTAAAATCTTTGTAGTTAATATCGGCTTTTCATTTCTTTTGCATGTTCACGTATGCAAGAGAATTCTGGGTTAGATAATTTAACACCCGTTCTGTAACTCACGCCTCGATGAGAATCCAATCTCACTTTTAACAACCTGCAGGTGGAGCCGACATATTTCCCAGGTTACATCTGGGGCAATTAAATAGGTAAATGACTCCCGAGGTCATCAAAGGAAGAAGACTCTCTTTGTGTTTGAATAAGGACCTAATTGTCAATGGATTAGAAGGTATTAGCTTTAGGTCAATTGCTGGTAAAAACTGTTTATTATCTGCCGTAATTCTCGATAGAAATTTTCATCATGGATGAGCAGGACGCTTGCGTATAGTCGTAATTTAGGTACGGTTGGTATTTCACATTTTGGATGGAAAATATTATTTAGAAATTTGTAGAGATGTTTATGGAAACAGTTTGGATGGAAAGCAGTTGTCAATAAAGTACTGATGGAGTGAGGATTTCGTTATGGAAATTGTTCAGTCGGATGTTATGCTGAAGCCCTGTGGAAGAGGGTAGATAAAGAATTCAGTTTAAAATTATATAATTTTAAACTGAATTCTTTATCTACCCTCTTCCACAGGGCTTTCAGCATAACATCCGACTGGAACAATTTCCATAACGAAACTCTCTACCTCCATCAGTACTTTTATTGACAACTGCTTTCCATCCAAACTGTTTCATAAACATCTCTACAAATTTCTAAATAATATTTTCCATCCAAAATGTGAAATACCAACCGTACCTAAATTACGACTATACGCAAGCGTCCCACTCATCCATGATGAAAATTTCATCGAGAATTACGGCAGATAATAAACAGTTTTTACCAGCAATTGACCTAAAGCTAATACCTTCTAACCATTGACAATTAGGTCCTTATTCAAACACAAAGAGAGTCTTCTTCCTTTGATGACCCTGGAGTCATTTACCTATTTAATTGCCCCAGATGTAACCTGGGAAATATGTCATTCCACCCGCAGGTTGTTAAAAGTGAGATTGGATTCTCATCGAGGCGTGAGTTACAGAACGGGTGTTAAATTATCTAACAACCTAGAATTCTCTTTGCATACGTGAACATGCAAAGAAATGCAAAGCCGATATTAACTACAAAAGATTTTAAAATCATAGGCCGAACTCCCAACGACCAACAACTAGCAATTTTAGAATCACTTTTATTAAAACAACTTGTCCCCAACTAAATACTCAGACCACCTCAACACCTCTATACCTCTCGTGAGTTCACGTCGAAGCTGAACCCGACCCGGACTGTCACTCGGTCTGTGCCTTCAGCACCACTTGGTAAATAAACACTCTTCCTTTTTAACATACTGATACTTTTATGTTATAATTTTATGTTATGTTATTCCGAGTCTGTTTTTTAATATATGTTTCTTTTTATTATATAGCTTTGAAAATGGGACTGAACGTCTTGAAACGTCAGCAGCTAAATAAAGCACCTAGAAAGGAATAAAGAAGTGTCCTTCTCTCACTAAATTGCTATATATATATATATATATATATATATATATATATATATATATATATATATATATATATATATATATATATATATATATATATATATATATATGTAATATGGAAAATAATTTTATTCATTAAATAAGAAGTTAATTCGTGCGATATGGTGGGATGGTGAAGAAGGGGTGCCACGGTAATGATTACATTAGTTAGGTGCCATCACTCAAAAAAGATTGAGAATCACTGAACTACTGTATTGTCAATATGTACGAAGATTTACGAAGATTTGGATGTCGGATATGATGAGTAATTATTGTTAGCTGCTGATCGAATGCTCAATCTCCATGCTGAGTATCTGGAACCCTATTTATAATATTATATATTTATTGGGTATAGTAAATGTTTGAACTCACATAAATTTCTCAAATAGGATTGCTTTTATATATATACAATATATATATATATATCTATATATATATATATATATATATATATATATATATATATATATATATATATATAACGTGTGTGTATTTGTTTGTTTGTATGTATGCATGTATAAATGTGTTCGTTTGTACATAACTCTTTCACTGATCTTTTGCGGTAAGATAAAGTGTAAGCCTGCAGTCCTTATGCTGCCGGCCATTTGGTGATTTTTCAGACCGTGCAGAGTGGAGGAAATGCTATTATTTGTATTTTCTGCCGTTCAACAGCAGTGAAAAAGTAAGATGGCAGTTGTTCTCACGGTAATGTGGAATGGCCGATGTTTACCAGTGACACAGTGTTTGTTTATTGGAGATAGTGAACTTAAACTTCACCGACTAATTACAGTGACTGAACGAAGAATATTTTTAAAGTGAATGTGTATGTAAGGTTTTGAGGCTAATTGAAAGCAAGGCGAACGACATGTAAATGTTAATACAGATATTGCAAGGTCAAAATTTTTAAAAAGAACACGAATATTTATTGAAGCCAGAGTTGGGCTATGAAGGGATTGTTAAACCAAAGATCCTTTATGTATGCGTTGTGTGAATGCTGAAAGTGAATTGAAGAAAAAATGTTGATGCTGTCGAAGAGAACTGTTTATGTACTTATCTTGGAGAGAAAGAGATTGAAAGGGTGAGATACGGAGATGGACATAAAAGGGGGTTAAAAATTAGTACAAGTGAAATTAGATCAAATTTATTGGAGCTGGTTGTTTATGCTGAGAGACAGAAGGACAGTAAGTCAATAAAAAGTGCATAAATTAGAATTATTTTCAGATATGATGAGATGAAATCCTTGAAAGCGTTGGATAAGGGCCATAAAGGAGGTTCTTGATTGAAAAGGCTTCTACAGCAAGAAAACAAGCCAGTACGTGCATGGTATAAGTGAGTGGTGCCGTGTGTTTGGGGGTCAGATGTGCTATTGATGAGCTTTCAGATAGATGGATGATGTGGCGACTGTTGTGTAATTATACATATATACATACACACTATATATATATGTGTGTGTGTGTATATTATATACATACATATATATATATACACAGTATATATATATATACATATACTGTATATATGTGTTTGATGTTAAATCAGGAAAAAGGTAAAAACGTGATGATTATATGAACAAAGTTACAGCCACGAGGGAAAAGTGAAACAGTTGAGATGCTAAGTACTTTCGTCTCACTACCAAGACATAAGTTGCTGTGACCATGTCTAGGTAATAAGACGAAACTACTTAGCTTCTCAGTTCTTTCACTTTTTGTTTACATATATATATATATATATATATATATATATATATATATATATATATATATATATATATATATATATATATATATATATATATATACAGCATATTAATGTAGGTTGCTTTGAAGTGCATTGTCTGTAAAAGTAAAGTATGCTATTTGCATATGAAATAATATAAGATGTAATTATGAATATAATTCTTTTTTCCCTGAGCGACGATCTTGCTTTGAGAGTCTGGATTTCAGGGCCATTATTTTGTGAACTGCAATTTGTAAGTGGAAGATCTTAAAATATGTAGTTTTTTTCAATTCTTTATAGATCCTTCTAATCCTTAAGTTTCTTGTGATTATCAATTAACGTTATTAAAGATATATAATTTCATGTCGTTTCTCACCTGTACCATCAGTAAAGTCCTTCCCTGGGGCTTGCCATGTCAGTGTTACTAAAACTGTGCCAGCCAGTATTGCAGGCCCTTCTTGATCAACGTTGCTTATCTCTGCACTGGTTATTTGACTTGGAGGCTGTTGTGAGAGAAAGTATTATTAATATTATATTGTTTAGGAATCTGCAGATTCTGGCAGGAATATACTTTTCATTCCATGTTATGAGTTCTTTAGCTCTGGTAAGAAGAAGGGGATGAACTGTAGTTTGTCTAGAGGATGGGTATCAAAAACGAGTTAGCCACCAAGTTCATATAGTGCAAAGGACTTCGTCCCCCGCCCTCCTCCCCCAATCCCCACAACATAAGATACCTGTTCAACAATAAACATTGAAATAATAATGTTTATACAATATCTCTGAATCAGTCAATTCTATATCTACTCTTGGGTAAGGTTTTAAAGAAATCACAGTCAAGTCAATTTTAGTCCCAGTATAGGGAATTTCATACATCTTCATTTCTCTTTTCATTTGCTCATTCACTGGGGAACGTGAGTACCACAGTCTCACTGGAGACAATTTCATGTTGCTGCTGACCTGTACCAGACATTAATACAAAATTTCAATACATTATAACAAAAGACTCTTCTCATTTTCTTAAACCCTTTCATTATTTCTTTTCCCAAGTTTCACTCTTCTTTACCATTGAATAGGATGCTTTGACACACTGCTGTCTGTTATATCTACTGAAACATATCAATAATGTTATATCTACTGAAACATATCAGTAACTTTTTATTTAATATTGGTTTTTCCTTAGCTTTTATTGCTCATATATAACGTAAAATTCCAAGGCCAAAGTAATCAGCAGGAATAAAAGAATACAATTATTATCAGAAGTCTATGAAGGCTGATGAGCAAGGAATCACAATGGAAAAGAAATATAAGAAGTGTAATTAGAAGGGAAAGTGGAACAAATTATGATAAAAATTAAAACAGATTTTATGTCTATTACACATGAACATAAAGAAATCTGTCACCCAACTGTTCAAGTCTGTCTCTGTAGATTATGGCCAGATCAGCAACTCTGCAAAATTATGTAAGGGACCTGTTCACAGAGAACAGTTAGGTATGTGTCCTTGTTTGGATGACGCTTGCTCTATCACCCAGCTGTTCAAATCTCTCTCGGAAGAGTATGGTTAGAATAGCAATTCTTACAAAGGGATGGCTCAGTACCTTCATAAGTTTTCATCTGACTTATGTAAGTGATCTGTTCAGAGAGAGCATTTGGTATGTATCCTTTTTTGGATGACGTCTTGCTCATAAGCATCTTGGTGTGTTTGCTTTTCGGATGCACACCATCTACCAGACATCGAGTGTGGTATGTTGGTTCTTATGCCACACCCCTCCCCATATAGTTAGTCAAGGAGTTTCCCATTGTTAAATGTACACAATCGATCTTTTATTCATTGTCTTTGAAACTGCGTGTCTTAAGTTACCTCCCAAAGCTGTTTTCTCTCAGATAGTATTCTGCATTTTTTTTTTTTTGAGTCTCTGGGCATTCAATGGTACCTTGCAACTGTTGTTCTCATTTTAATCAACTGTAGAGGTTGGCTTTTTTCTGAGCCCTCTTTAACTTTGTGTTGCTGAAAAGAAGTCTGCAGCTTTCATGATCCTCTGCCTTGTTTCCCATAAAGTTCTCCTCGCTCCTACCAAATTCAGACATTCATGCAGTTTCAAATTAGATTTATTTTGTGTTAACTGGATGAAATAGATGAATTATCCTGGCCAAACTTTTGTAACTGTCATCTCTTTTCTTAGAGAGATTTTCTTGTTGAGACTAAGTTATCCTACAATATCAGTGAGGAATGATTTTTGGTTGATTCTGTGTTCGGTAACTATCTTTTATCTTTATGGCAGAGATTATCCTTTCACCATCCTGCTAAGCATGCTCTTGTATGGGATGCACCTATGGTCATTTCCTTTTGCCTGACACATATCTGCTTGATCATCCAATGTCATTAAACTCAAGCAGTCTGTACACCATCCAGATAACTAAAATCCTGTTGTCCTTGGCTCGGCTCTCCTGAGTTGGAGCATCCTGTCAGTTCAGGTGATGTTTAACTGATTTGGGGTTGGTTAAACAACTTTTAAGACACTAACCTGTTCAAGTATGACGTGTTCTTTCTTAATGTTCTTTCTTAACAGACACTGAACTTCATGCTGGGTTGAACAGCAGTAGTGTCACTAGTTACAGTACTAGTGCCAATGATCAATCTCATACAAATGCTGTGTATGCACTTATTGGAGCCATATAGTGATAAGGACCGGTGTAAGAAGTCCAGAGTTAACATGAGCCTTAATAATGAAACAAAGGTACTACTTCTGTTAATGTGACCCTGCTTCTCATAAATTATATAGTAACTATTTATATGTTCCTTGTTATGAGGCAGCAAGCCATGCACCCAAGAACATGAGATCTGTCATAAATGAGGCAAATATATGTGTGAGAAAATCAGATATAGAAAATATCATTGGACACTCAAAAATCATTGAAACTGACTAATTGCATTAATTTCTATAAGAAGAATGAACTTTTGGAGTTTAGTATAGCGGCCATGTTGGTAAAATCTCTCCATCTTGAATATCACAGTGGCCAATCGAGCATATTTGACAAGTAGCGCTGGGTTTGATTACTGGGAGAAATAGTTGGTTTGTTCTGTAAGACTAAATCGTGGAAGGATCTCCCAGTAATTGGCATTGTCTGTAGTGCCTTATATGCCAGCCAGTCCCTGTTCTTGGTAGTGATAGTCCGTTGAATGGTTATCAGCACTTTCCTTGTGGTACCTCCGGTGACATGGGAGGGACAATCTCGACCCAGTATTGTGCCTTCGGTGTGTTCTTTCTCTGACAATCCCAGTGAAAATTGCGAGTGGTATCCTTACGGTGCTCCCGCTGGCTACAACTGGAAGAGCATGCTCAGTTTGAATGGGGGCCATCCTAGATGCTTCTGGAACAGAATGTTGAATAGTAGATGACATTGCTGGCTATGACCATTGACCCTCAAACAATAACTCTCAGACCATACTCAGTCCATTACCATGCCACACAAAGAATCCCATTAGGGATACATTTGCTCATGGAGCATTGGATTTTTCTGAGGGACAAATCCTCCATTAGTTAATGGAGGATTTGTCCCACCTTATTTTTCTGGAGCACCTGGCCAAGACCTGGAGCTCGACACCTCGGGTTTCAGCAGATATTTCTACTTTAGCATGAGTTCTACATCTGGTGGACGTTGTTGCTCCTTTGCTTTTTCAGTTGCTGCCCTGGCAGTGTCTGCGCCCTCATCCATTCATACCTTGGCTCTGATCTTGTTGGGGTTGGGTGAGGTTGGAAGGGTCTGTGGTTACAAGAGGCCAGAGAAGGGCAATCAGTGCCCTTCCTCCTTTCCTTCTTCGTGAATAAGAAGATATTTTGTTGTATCGTGATCCAAAGATATGCTGCTGTAGGATCATTGGATAGGTGAGCTACAGTCATTTGGAATGTAACTCTGTTTTCACTGAAGATTTTTTCATTTTTACTGTATCCTTAATATTTTTCCAGATTTATGTTTTAATTATTATTTGAATTGAAGGATTATCAGATATTCAGCCTTATTTGGCGCCAAAGACATGTTGCTGTAGGGTCATTGATAGTTGTGTTGCTATCACTTGGACTGTAACCGTTTTGTCCTTAAGTTTGATATATCTATTCTCCTGACTGTAAACTGGTATATTGTACATAATTTTTTTGTTAAGAATATGACAGTTAGGCACAAAAAATCAAGAAAGCTTGTAGATAGGGTTATTCAGGTAAATTAACTAAATTCGGGAAAAAAAATATATGGTGCTTCCATTTGAATTCACACTAGCCAGAGCATGTACTTGATAAAAAAATACTCTTGATACTGTTAGTTGCCAACAGCACCAACAAACCATGGACTCAGAAGATTATCGCAATCCGTGCAGAATCCTCTTATTCTTTAGACATGCATTTTGTTCTATTAGCGCTAATTGGTAGCTTACAGAACTAAAACAAGGAAATTAATCTAACTTACAGGATTATAGGGTTCGATACCAGGCCCATTGATGACTTCTACCGTTGTTGCACCGCTTATGTGTCTGAATAAGGATAATTCGATGCCTCCTGATGCTTTCGACCCACAGCAAGGTTCCTCTATAACTGTAACGAAGTTGGAAAGAGAAGAGAAAACAGGTCGATATAAGTATGTATATATATATATATATATATGTGTGTGTGTGTGTGTGTGTGTGTGTGTATATGTATGTATGTATATATATATATATATATATATATATATATATATATATATATATATATATATTTATATATTTATATATTATTTATATACATGTATCATGCTTAAGCCTTTACCCTTAATTGAGGGTGGCTCAAGAGAGAGTGAAGACAACAGTCGCTACTTATTTCAGCCTCTGACTGCTGGATCAAGAGTGAAGAGCTGTGCAGAAAGCTATTCAAGCTTTGGCCCCTTCATATGACTATATAGTAAGGTCACCAACAGCTGTCGACCAACCCAACAAACATTTCCACTTCCTGCAATTTAAGGACATTCTGTTTCAGTGCTGCACCTGCTTCATTCATCCAACACTTGCTAGATTTCCTTCTGTTTGACTTTACAAACTATTGAATTATACACAATCTTCACCAACAAGTCCCCAGTTATACACACTCTTTCTGTAAAAGAAGACTATTGAGATGCCTATTTGTCTGTCCGTCCATACTTGTGCTGTCCGCCCTCAGATCTTAAAAACTACTGAGGCTAGAAGGCTGCAAATTGGTATGATGATCATCCACCCTCCAGTCATCAAACATACCAAACTGCAGCCGTCAAGCCTCAGTAGTTTTTATTTTATTTAAGGTTAAAATTACCCATAAAAGTGTGTCTGGCAACGCTACAGGACAGGCCACCACCGGGCCGTGGCTGAAAGTTTCATGGGCCGCGGCTCGTATAGCATTATACCGAGACCACCGAAGGATAGATCTGTTTTCGGTGGCCTTGATTATACGCTGTACAGAAAACTCGATTGCGCTGAAGAAACTTCGGCGCATTTTTTACTTGTTTCCTTGTAACCACATCAGGTCAAAACAGGCCTGACCCATCTCTGGCTCGTTCTAGCCTAAATCTTTGCCGTATCTACATTTCTTACTCTTTAACCTTTGCCTGCCCTAATACACTACACAGGCATATCATCTTAATAACTTCCACATTCTTCGTTTGACATTAATATGCATCCACACTTCACTTCATGCAGGAGAGTTGGCTTGATAATCATATCGTGCATCCAACTTTTACCTCCAAAGACAATCCTCCCTCCTCTCTTTCCCCTTTCTTTACATCACCTATTCTGTCTTTCATCTCTTTTTTTTATTACCCCATCACCTGTAGAACTTATTCCCAATTAGCTACTGAAATCAGCTCCTACTATTTTCAGCTACCAGTAACAAAACTCATGACTCCATCTTTCTTTTATCTTTATACCATCATAATTTTACGTTTGCTTATTTTCACTGGTCATTTTTCTCCCTTTTACGAAACTTTTTGCTCAGTCTCTGTAGCTTCTCTACGCTACTATCTGCATAGATCAATCACGCCACACTCCAGACACGACCTTTATCCTTATCCCTGCAACTTAAGCCTATGTACCTACACTTCTTGTCTTTTCATTTATGATTTCTCTACAGAGCATTCATATACTACATATATGTATATATATATATATATATATACATATATATACTGTATGAACCACGTTCCTTTAGTAAGAACAGCGAATTATTATCTGGTCCCTTGCTTTGATCGCCGGTCTAGTGTTTATTCGTAGAAAATTAATTCTAAACACGACTCAGAAATGTGCAGTTAGTTGATTTTTTTTTTTTTTTTTTTTTGTACAAACTGATAAATTTGATTGTTGCTGGCACACAGCAGGCGAAAAACTGTGTCTTTTTTAGTACTCCAGTATCTCGTTGCGGTAATCAAGCCATTTACTGTGGGTATAAAGGCCGATCAATAATTAAGACAGAAAAATTGAAGAAAAGACGTTTCAACTGTGATGATATTTTTGAACACTGCTCTATGGTTTACCTGTTTGGATTTTGATTTTTAAGAGCCTAAATATTCTCAGTAGTCTATCTTTGCAGCAAGTCTTGCGTTCAGAGGAAAGAACTTACAGGGATCGTAAGGCAAAGTCCCCAGCCTAGTGTTCTTGATATGGACCATCGTTTCCTTCTTAGTATGCGCATCCGAAGTGATGCTGACATCGGCGAAAAACTTCATGTCAGTGAAGGTTAGCGAATCGAAGCTGGTGATGTAATTCGAATAGACTCCGTCCAGAAACTGCACGTCTGGGTCTGATAGGAGGAGAAACATCAGTGTCCAGTGAGAAGTTCTTAATACGATGGTGACACACTATGTGAAAGTAGTTCGACTGGTGCTTTAAACACTGGATGATATGGTGCATGCCGAATATTGTTAACATTTAAAGTAAAAGGGATTTTTTAATTAAATCGAAGGAGAAATATTAGTATTTAAACGTTTTTATATAATAACTTTTATGGATTATTATTATTATTATTATTATTATTATTATTATTATTATTATTATTATTATTCCTGCCTCACAAATAACAACGGTTACATCATATTGCTCAGTATTTTCTTGCTTGAGATTTTATTGTGGTAGATGAACGTAGCGTTCATAGGCATTCTGTATTACAAACAAACAAACCAGTGCATGGGTACATATTATGTATAATAGTACTATTATTGACATAAGTAAATGTTACTATATGATATTATTGACACAAGTAAATGTTACTTTATGACAGTCTCAATGAAAGAAAAGAAAAATAAAAGGATTAAATAATTAACTCAACATTTGCTGCGAATAACTTTGAAGCGACGTTCTGTGCCTGAGCAGTCCACCAGTTATTGATCAGCTTTACCAATTGCTAGGTTAAGGTTCGATTATGGACTGACGATCTGGAAAATTTTAGTACTCTGTCACCCTTTAGAAATCCATATCGATCAACAGGCTCCAGTGACGAACAACTCACAAACCCAGCAACCTTTAAGACTCGAGACACGTTCGGATTCCTCTCCCGCTTGTAAGCCCCATAGCTAAATGACAGAATGCCATCACTCACCTCCCTGGCCGTCATCTTTTAAGGTAACCTGTAGGGCCGAAGATCCACCTTCAGCAGGATAAATAGTCACTTGTATCTGGAGGTTTATGACGGGTACATTGCCTTGAGTGACTGACACGTAGAATGCAAGTCCCTCAGTGGTCAGATCAACCTGTCCCACGTTTGAGGCTGACGTCCAAGTGACGACTTCAACCTGGCCGACCCCTGGTCTCGGATTTGAAGTCACTTGAATTTCCGCGGTCCCTTTGTTTGGGTTCGATAAGGTTATGCTGTTCATAAAAAAGAGTAAATAGAAATAAATGGATCCCTTAGTTTGAATGAAGAAAACTTAATCAATAAATCAGTTGTATTTTGTCAAAGTATGGAAAAGGGGAACCATAGTACTCAGTTACTTTAGGCATCTCTACGTTGATGATGTGGAAAAATGGCACACTTTTTTGTGTGAAAGAGCAGGTACCTCCATATTCCTGGCGTTGCATCGTCGACAAGTGTAACTCCGTCAGCCAGTGATTTTCCAGCCGGGTCGCGAATAACGAATGTGCCCCCGCTTGCCGAAAACTGGACGCTGAACTTTGTGATGAGGCCCACAGTTTCATCTAGGGACACGCCAATTTCGATAGCTGATTCTTTTAACGATACTTGCTGATACAAAAGCTACAGGACGGGGAAAAAATGATTAAGCCAACTTCAGCATGCGAATGTTTGGCTTCATATTTTTCTTCACTGACATGGGCATTTACAATAGACTTACCGTTACTTCGTTGAAATCTGGTGCCAGATCGATTAGGATATCCTGGGCATCTTTAGGATCGTATTGAGCGTTGAACAAGAAATTTCCTGTTGTGAAAAGACAATTTTTTTTCATTAATTTATGGTTCTGACGCAGTATAGCTGAGCAAAATTCTGATCTTAAATGAAAGTGGAAAGACATCTACAGCTTCAGTACGGAAGTTTCAGTAATATTTTAGTAAAATATTCTCAATGGAACACCAGTAGTCTTCCTATGAAACAAAAGAGGTATTATCGTAAGAACTCAAAGCGATTGTTAACAAAAAAGTATTTTCATTAAGCTCTCTCTCTCTCTCTCTCTCTCTCTCTCTCTCTCTCTCTCTCTCTCTCTCTCTCTCTTACCATTCGTTTGTTGCGTAAGAGTTGGCATCCAGTCGTTGAATGAGGCATCTCCGTAAAGCAACCCTGTCACGGTAATACTCTCCCGAAGTACAGCAGGGTAGTCGGTGCCATTTTCTTCCGTTCGCGCCATTTGTATGAAAAGCAGATTCACTTCCCCTTGGTAATCAGACTCTGCAATTTCGTTTAAGGCTTTCACCAAAGCATCTTCGGATTTTGTGATGTTTTCATAGGACGTAGGCGTAGGCAGGAAGTCAAGGAAACCTTCTTTGTCCAGCTCCTCGATCGGAATAAGCGCCGTTTTTTTGTATAAAGCCGAGGCATACCTCAAGTATTTTCTCAGCCCTACCCGCGGGATACCACTGTCCCAGAACGCCCCTCAGAGTGTCCTTCAATTTGGTGTACACTTCCATTCCGTAGCACTGGCTTCCTTCGCTGGACTAGTGTCCAGAAATTAAATTATTTTAATAACATGACACTTTGGGTCTCAGGAATAGTTTTATAAGAGCACACACACAAAGGGGAAACAAAATTTTTTATTGGCTGATATTTTTGTTCTGCGTTACACTATAACATTTATTTTGATATGCGTGCTATGTCTTAAAAAATACTACTTTTGAAAATATGATTAAAGATGATTATTCTGTTGAACTTTTACCTTTCTCAAAAAATAAGTTAATGTCAAGCCAAGAGGTAATTTTGAGATAATTAAAAGACAAATATGCGAGTATTTCCCAAATCGTATCAGTCTGCGAGAATAAAATTTTTATGGAAGATGATTATTCATTTTATATTAGAGGCCCTACTTGAAAGTGCCCAATAAAACAGTGAATGACTGCCTAATGGCGAAATACCTGAAACTGAAAAACTGCTCAATTACGACTCCTGCACAACTTACAACTCGTGTAAATACCTGTATTGTGCTTTGTGCACGCCGACAGGCCAGCTGTTACAAGACAGGTGTCAGTGCACTTGGCTTGAAAGGTAATAGATATTTTACCGTATCGGGCTCGTTCTTTATTTTTGATAGTTTCATTAAGTAAAAAGTATGAAACAAAAACTTGTATGTTTATCAGTTCACCCCAAGCGGCATCACCTAATAAAGTACATAAGTTACAAATTGACATATAGACAGCTTTTCACAGGTAAAGTGGTCCAGCGCATTACAGATTGCAAAGTCGTCGTCTCACAGCCCAGATCTTCTGTCTGATTTTCTGAATTGAAACTGTAAATCCGTGAATTAAGATGACCAAGACGTCATAGCTTTAGATAAAAATAGGTTACTGTAAATGGCAACGGACGGACCCTTAGAATATATGTACCTTTTTTTTTTTGCAGGGTTTGTCCATATCTCTTGCCATTTCATAAAGACAACAATCACTAGAATATGGAGATGATTAAATATTTGCGATGGAATTTTAGCCAAAATATTATTTTATTTTTTTAGTTTTTTGGAAATTATTTCAAGGTAGAACATAATGTTCAAAAATTTTTCCCAAGAAGTCAAACACTTCTCCTGCGCTTAATCCTGTTTATTTTAAATATATACGAATTAGCTATATGTAATTTACACACTTAGTCTGTTAGATCTTCTATTCTTATTCACTCCGTCTTGATAATTCAGTATATATATAAATAAATTAGGTGGGGGGATTTCATTTCATATCGAAGATAACTTTCATGAGGAATCCAATACCGTTTTATTAAGCTAATTATGCCTTCATTCAAAGCAGTACTTGGCTAATTATTGCTGATTTTCAATTTTGCAACACACACACACACACACACACATATATATATATATATATATATATATATATATATATATATATATATATATATATATATATATATATATACATATATATATATATATATATATATATATATATATATATATATATATATATATATATATATATATATATATATATATATATATATATACACATACATACATACATACAAAAATAACAATTGCCGTAGTTCTCATGACTGTAATTATCACTAATGTTTGGTGATCTATTGCTATTGTTATTCATGCGTTATTTTAGTTTTTTATCTAAAACATATTGGGTTATTTTCTTTGGGAGCTTGATAGTCTCTTGAGCTTGTTCCACATAAATGTTCGCTCATTTTGAAATACATAAATGTGTGTGTGTGTGCATGAAAAACGTTACGTGTATATTTCAGTACCTTCTTATACATCATTTAGCTTACCTTCCGTCCGCAGTTGTCATCAACAAGGAGGTATAAGGCTGGCGTCGTCATTTTAACTAAAGTGAACGTTGGTATGGTGTCTGTGGCTCGGCTGATAGGAGGGTTTTTCCCGTCTGTTAAAGAAGTCACTATTAATGTTGGAGAAAGGTGCACTGGAAAGATTGCTTTATGGTTAAAGTTTGTACGTGTCATTGGATCTGCTGCGTGCAGATTTGGGAGTTCTAGAAATTTCTTTTAGTACACACACGAGGTGTGTGGAATCTCTTGTCATAGATTTACGAATGACACTGGTTTGCAAATAAGATTTTTTATATATACAGGGAATATTGTGTGAGCGCGAACGTAAAATAAAATGCACGTTATAATATAGGTTAACTATATCTTTGGTTTGAATCCTTAGTGAATAACGTCACATTGTGATATTATCTTCCTTACGAACAAATGTAGAATATTTCATTTTACACCGATTTTTTAGGATTCATCATAATATGTTGTTAAGCAGAATTGCAAGCTTTAAAAATTTGTCTGTCTGTCTGTCTGTCTGTCTGTCTGGTTCTTTCTCTAAATGATTTTAATGGGAATGAACCTCTGATTTCTCTCCATTATCGTCAGACCAACTGTTTTTTCGAGATTTGACTCCATTAAATTTTATATTGCTTTTCTTGCGTATGATTTCATTTTATTTCTTAAATTTTACTGTTGGGCTCACTGATTTTTGTGAAGTTTGAAAAGCATATAGATTCCTATTATTAGGCAATATTTAGGCATTCTGAGATATTTTCTCATCACTTTCCATGTTTCCAGTCAAAGGTAACTATACCGGAAAATGATTGTGGGTGAACTGAAGCAGTGATTGGATATTTTATTCTCATACAAAAATACAAAGAAAGAACCAATGGATAGTAGTAACTAATCACTTTATTTTATCTTAGGATCAGCAGCAACTAAAATCGCACTGTGTGTGTGTGTGTCACATCCCAGGGAAAGGTTGAAGCTTCTGAACGATCGATTAGTGTCTGTGTGAGAGTCGATGTCTTCAGACTTCTTAGAAGATCGCAGTGGGAGATTCAGTCCCGACTGTTGTATGCAAGGAATTGTTATAACGATTATTATTCTATTTCTGTAAGGAGTATATACCTTCATGCCAGGTTATTATTGTGTTGGGAGGTTTTGGCTAAACTTTTACGAAAGGAATTTCAGGAAATATTTTTGGATCTTGTTTTAGTCTAATAGATTTTCGAGACCATCTTCTCAGAAGATATCAAAAGCAGTGTGACCATTTGTTGAGGGTCAGACTGTAAGGTTTATTCAGCAAAAGGAGACTGTTTACCTCGTTGGATTTACTTTACGGATTCTTTTAGAATTTTCTCAAAAAAATAACAAAAATGCATTTTAAAAAATTGCTCATGAGCCACAAGGCCAACCTATTGCATATGGGCGTTGTTCCAATAGCCTACTCAATCCAATGCTGTATCAACTGGAAGGACTGTGTCTACTTGAAGAGTTAATGTTATTGTTGTTGTAGCTGTTGTGTGTGGCTGCCTTTGACTTTTGCGAAGCTTCTTATATGTAATATTATACTGATAACTTTATGTGCAATTATATACGGCGGATAGAGACTTAGAGGTACTCATAAAACGCTTCAAACGTTTATGTGTCTTCGCTCTGTCGACTATGGGTATCTGTCTGCTTGCATGTTTTGTGCTATTCGCAATCACGTTGGGTGGCATTTATAGTGTTATAATGATATTAATAACGCGGTAATTGCGTATAAATCAAAGCCCTTCTTAAAGGCTTACGAGGTCACTGAGCGCCGATTCCTGGGTACAACGCATGACCAAAGCGTTTAATGATTCGAGGAAATATTAATAAGTTTAGTATGACATGCAATTTTGACTTTCAGTGCCAGAGAGCACACCCTGATTTTTTCTGATTGGCGTGGGTGATTTTTAAACGTAAAAAAGTAGTCATTTACGTTGTATATTTATCTTTATTTGTATGTGATTTTCATCTCTTGTGTTTCACCTTTCTCCTCGGCGGAAAAATGTTTAGCTATTCAGTGTTCCTTTAGGCTTATTTCATGTTGGTGCTTCTTTCATTTTTATTGTCAACAATAAGCAAGGAATTGGTCAGGAGGAAATAGAAAACGCTTTAATGAATGAACCGGTTGTAAAACATTTGCGAAACAGAATGAGAAGCTTTGGAGATTTTAAGAATGAATATCTGACAAATCAAAGCGGAAAAATGTGGAAAAGTTTAAAATTAAATTGTGAAAAAATTATAAATTAAGAAAAAATTCTAAAACAAACTGGAAATAAAAATCGTGAAAAATACGATACTGAATTTCATGTCTGAAAACAGGGAATTGCGAAAATGTTGACACTATATTTGAGGTAAACAAATGCAAAATGAAAGAGTTATACATACTAAGGAAATCGTCGTGTTTCAGCATAACCTCCCAAATGCCCTGACCTCTGCAGTGCTTGTTTTGTGGCGTTGGGGGCAAGGGGTCATGCGTCTCTTTGTCACACAGGTGTCTGACCTGGAATTAGAATGAAGTTGGGTAATTTCAAAAAGGAATTGTATGAAACATATTTCTTCTTAGAGTAATGTTGCAATAGTCAGGTGTAATTATTATTATTATTATTATTATTATTATTATTATTATTATTATTATTATTATTATTAAAACAAAGCAAAATGTTGGCTATTTCTTATAGGCCCATGTCAAAATTAGCAATTCCATATTTTCTCTTTATCTTAGTGAAATTTTATTTTTATCGAAAAAAGGAGCAAAAAATTAAATAACCTAGAGAAATCTAAACTTGAAAACTGAGTACAAAAAATTTATGTCAAAATGACTGAACTTTGAATTCGCAGTTCCAGCCCACATTATTTTTTCAGGTTAGGACATATTTCTTATGCACCAGACCCCTCAAAGCTTTCTTATCTTCTGTCATACCATTTTGTTCGAATGTGTTGCTTATTCAAGTTTTATGACGAATGTCTGAGAGAAAGAAGTGTGCTTAAAAATACGGTACTGACACTTATGGAAAGCAACGAACTTTTTCTTCTTTATTTATACATTCACACTGTATTATTCATTTTCTATATTCATTACTGATGGCTATAGTAAATAGTGTAAGATATTATATTTTGCGCTACCTATCCCAAACTTCTTTCCACGTCTTGATGTTGATCCCAGGCAGGAGACGAAATGCGTGTGCCACGCTGTTTTTGAAATAAATCAGCTTTAAAACTATTCTCTTGGAGTTTTTATTTGTATTAACCCTCAAATTGTCTTCCGGCGTCGATGACCTGTATTTCTGTGACGCCCCGTCTGGTTACATTCATTATTCTTGCCTAAAGGAAGCTTCATAACAATTCAGTAGCATCAGCCTATTGATAGTTTATTACTTGCATTTATTATATTCTATTAAATTCAAAAGATTCACCAGTCAGGTTCATTTCTTTCTTGATTCTAATGTTGAGCACTTTTTAAAAAGTTTTTTTGAAGCTGTAATATAATTTGCGTGTATTATGACTTGGACAAAACATTTAAATTAAGGTCACTTGCATGTGTGAGCATTCATTCAAGATTTACTCCAGTTTCATCAGTATTATTTTCTCATTCCGTGGTGTGGTGGCAACATCAGTTCCTCTCTTTCACTCGCCCTTTTCTGCTCAGGACGTCAATTCACTGACCTTTTCCACATGAGAGATGTACATAATCGAGTAGTTGGCCGATGTGCCCTCTACTTCATAGCGACATTTGGCATCAAGCTCTCCTGTCGACATGACGTCACATGCGCCACCATTCCTGGAATAACGGGCCGAGAAACTAGAGAAAAGCGTGAATTAAATATACCCGCTAAATTAAACAAAAATTTTGTAAAAAAAAAAAATAGTTTTATTTTTTTTTATCCATGAAAGCAAAAAGAAATGAGATTTTATTTGAGAGCCTCTCCTCAAAGTTCAAGGCTGTTCGAATACAAATGAGACATGCACAGCATGTCGCGGGTTATGTACAGAATTGTGTGACTAATACATTGATTCTGAGGAGCCTTTAGGGTGGAATCCGGATATAATCATACATGTGACTGTTAAGCATTAATGGCAAGATTCATAAGATACAGGTTTTTGGAAAATGGTCTTCAGCATGAAAGGCAAGAACATGGTCAATAGATAACAAAAAGGATATGCTGGTTGATAAAACTACTTATTCACATTATTTGATTTTCAACGTTATACACAACATGCATGTTTAGTCGTTCATTTGTGTATATTACATTCTATAATTGGAATGAATCCCTTCTTATCTTATTTTCCCGAATGAATTCAGTATTGCCCTCCTTTTTTACACAAATCCGGAGTTTAAATATTTTATTTGTTTACGTCTTTGCCCTGTTTTTATTTTCATTTTATTTTTTCATCCTTTCATTGAAGGGAAATATCTTTAACAGCACAATTATTTTATTTTCATGCACTTGATCGTCTTTCAAGTTCATTTGATTGTAATAAAAGCATTTTTGAATATCGTAAAAACTGTAGAATGGTGGACGTCCTGACAAGTCTAAAGGAAACTCCAAAAATCAAGCATTTAATCATAGTATTTTGAATATTATTAGTCCCTTACTAGCCAAGCCAGGAACTAGATTTACCTCAGTTTGTCAGTCTGTGTGTCTGTCTGCCTGTCTGGCTATCTGTCTGTCGGTCTGCCCATCAGTGTGTCTGTCACGCTTACCGGTCACGCAAGTTAAGTGCGTTAATCGACTTACTACCCTAATGACAGACTCGCTTCTAGACAAAGAGAAAGGGCACATGACTTTTTAGGTTTCTGTAAAAGAAAACTATCGTGCCGGCTTTGTCCGTCCGTCCGCTCTCAGATATTAAAAACTACTGAGGCTAGAGTGCTGCAAATTGGTATGTTGATCATCCACCCTCCAGTCATCAAACATACCAAATTGCAGCCCTCTAGCCTCAATAGTTTTTATTTTATTTATTTTATCTGGCAACGGTATAGACAGGCCACCACCGGCCCGTGGTTAAAGTTTCATGGGCCGTGGCTCATACAGCATTATGCCGAGACCACCGAAAGATAGATCTATTTTCGGTGGCCTTGATTATACGCTGTGCAGAAAACTCTATTGCGCCGAAGAAACCGGCGCATTTTTTACTTATGTTCTTATACGATGGAAGAGGAGCCAAGACGGATCTGCTGAAGGCCAGCCGCCCTTTTCCAAAGGCCAGTCCGAAGAAAACGACAAAAGGAAAAGGGAGAAGGAAGCAGGAAGTCGAGCGCTTAAACACAAGAAAGCAATAAACCTGCATCAAGATACGTTAAGATTGTAAGAAAAACAGAACCAAGAAGAGAATTCCAAAGCCTGGCGTTAGAAGTTGTGTGTATAAAGCTCGTGTACTTAGTTAATAGGTGAAAAATTATGTTAATTTTACCATATATTAAATGCCCAGAATAAGGGAAAATTATAGTAATTTAACAATGTCTTCAAACAAAGTTTTTTTTTTGTCCAAATTGAAACTCTGAAATGGGCCTTTTCTGTATTACTGAAGCTCCCACATCCCCCTTTGTCTTTCAAACCGAACACGTGGCAAATCTAATGGTGAAGAAGGAATAAATTTTAGGAATATTAGTATTAGTCTAATTCTTTCTTAAGCCTGGTGTTCAATGCTATAATTTCATAAAAAGAGGCCGAAAGTTCATTTTGTATTTGATTCTACGCAATGAGCAAGAGAACGGTAAAAGGAGGATTTTATTCTGAAAATAAAAAGTGTGGGACGAGTTTAAAAAGTTCATCGTTGAAAGTGGAGACTTCTGATGGCAGTTAGTACCTCTCCCTATTTGGATGGCTTCATATAACATTAAATTTAGATTTTTGTTCTAGATTGGGCAATTCTGTCACAGTCTCGGCTGTTTTTCCATATTTTTTCATAACAGCCGTACTAGTTATTATATCAATAATAATTGTGATATTTTTATTACTGTAAAGACTGGACCTCCTATTTCATTACATCCTGAACGTGTGATCTCAATCAGAAATCAACATTTTATGGTCATCAATTCCATCTTTTCCTTTCTTTTGATCGTGTTTAACTTTAGTGATTATTATTCAGTCGAAAATACATTGTTTTAAGTTCCCATTTTATTTACATGTGATTAGTTTTTATTTCTATAGATAAATTTTCAAGCATTTATTGATCTGTTTGGTAAGGCGTTTCTTTAATGCTGGCGGGCACACTCAATGGATTTTTTTTTTCGTGAAAACGATCGTCATCTCTGTACTCACTCCTTCCTCCAAAGCCCCACAAGGGCATCTTGGTCCGTGCATCCGGTGGGCAGGGTCTCGTTTTTCGCTGGATCTGAATAAGCATGCGGGAAGACCTTGTCTCCTGGATATCCGTGCTCCTCGTACACCCCGTATCGGTATTTTATCCACTCCGCTGCCACCACTTTACCTGTTGGGAAAACTATCGGTAGAATTGTTGCCCAGTGGGCAGACTAGAAGAGTTCGATTATCTTTTCCTCTCCCCCCGCCCCCCATTCTCTCTCTCTCTCTCTCTCTCTCTCTCAAGGCAACAGATGGTGTAGAATACAAGGACAAGAGGTATCCTAGGTAAGGCAACTAGGTCTCATGTTCAGTACTTGGCTATTACACCCAGTAACTCTAGAAAAAAAAAGTAAAATTGAAGTATAAAAGCAAATCATATCGTATGAATATTGGTAAGTATCAGCCGGTAAGGTTGTTGAGTACCCAACTGCCTCCACGCCTGAGAGCACTAAGCCAAGCCTTGCATCACTGACGCACTTACTAACACCTTATTCATTCGTGATAAAGCATACACGGTTTGAAGGTTCATGAATTCACACGTACATGCTATTCTTTCGCGAAGAGTCTCTCTTTTATATATATATATTTATATATATATATATATATATATATATATATATATATATATTAACTTTATCACATACACAATTGTTCTGTGCATTAGCAGAATTACTAAAAGGACCTCATTCAAACTGGATGGTATCTAATGGAGTTTTTATTCAAAAGTTACAAGCTTTCTTGGACAAACAGTCCACATTATCAAGTATCCGTACGGACACTTGATAATGTGACTGTTTGTCCAAGAAAGCTTGTAACTTTTTTAAAAACCATTAGATACCATCCAGTTTGAATGAGGTCCTTTAGTAATATATATATATATATATATATATATATATATATATATATATGAAAATAAGAAGGCCCATAAAACACTATTTAAACGTTGAAAAACCATATTTTCTGGGCACTTGTTTCTGTGCCCTGTTCACTGGTAGAATATGGACAGGTGGAAAGTTACAATGGTATATATACAAAAAACATGAAGGTGTGTCCTTGGGCCTCCGATGTTAAGGAGGTGGCGTTTCTTAACATCGGAGGCCCAAGGGACACACCTTCATGTTTTTGTATATATACCATTGTAACTTTCCACCTGTCCATATTCTATGAACAGGCACAGAAACAAGTGCCTGAAATATATGGTTTCAACGTTTAAATAGTGTTTTATGGGCCTTCTTATTTTCATATTACACTGTAGTATTACAGGAAAAGACATTCATATATATATATATATATATATATATATATATATATATATATATATATATATTTATATATATATATATATGTATATATGTGTATATATATATAATATATATATATATATATATATATATATATATATATATAATATATATACATATATATATATAAATATATATATATATATATATATATATATATATATATATATATATATATATATATATATATATATATATATCAGTTACCACAATATGGTTCGTATTGGCCTCTGTCTTTCATTCGTCCATTTGGTAGTTAATAGCAGATCGTTCGGCTTGTGGGACTGAATCATAATGCGTGTCGACAAGTTTATAAAAGGAATCGTCCAGCTGTTGCATAGCTTGTAAACCTGGATATGTATGAAACCAAGCAGTTAACAATAAGCTATTTTCGTTTGTTTATATTTGTACAGTAAATGTAAAAAATATGGTGACTAAATCCTTAACATATCGTTCCAGGCACACTGACTGGCAACTGAAGCATTTTCTTCGTTTTTCTCGTTTCACTACGGAAAATGAGATGTAATCTAACTAAGACTGCGTTTGTATTAATCATTATTGTCTAATATAAAATTTGTGTCAAAACAGCAAGAAAATTCTGTTTCCTGTCACATACTTAAATGCCTCACTTCTAGATGTTCCAGAGCTTCGTTCAGCACCCGAGCTGCTCATTACTCAAAATTTTCAGCGGCTAAAATTCCTTTTCTTGCAACTTAATTGCAATAGTTTGCTTACAGACAAAGTGAGTTTATTCTGTCTAACGTTTGAATAATTTCAGTAATAAACAGTTTTAATTCTGAATACGTTTTTTTACTGTAAAAAAACAACGGACAATCAGGGCAACACTCGTCAGCTGTCACGTCATGGGAGCATGTATAAATAATATGAACGCCTTTTCTGCTGATTTCCCGTATCAATAAAGACGGCTTATCAAATATGTAGAATTCTTATTGGCTTACGTCGATTTGTTTTTTGGACGTAACAGGCGCTAACGATTAACGAGTGTACCTAGACCTACAAAATAAATTATCATTAACGTAATGAGTTTCAAGCAATAACGAGCGCAACAAGTCAGAGGCATAAATTATTCTAAAACTATCAAACAAGATAGTGAAAATGAGAATATGACGACAACTGTTAGCAACCCCAAAGAACTCAAATGCACAAGCTGACGAGTTTGAAACAGAACTAACATGGAAAGCTTGCGATCTCCATCGGACGACGTTATGCTCCTTCTATTTTTTTTTTTTTTTTTTTTTTATTCTTGTTGGCATCATGAACTTGCGACTGTAATTTCATATCTTTCGTACCAATTCATACTCCATGAAAAAATTTAGGAAATAAAAAAAAACACAAAGACAAAATTTTCCATGTATTTTCAGACCTTCCATCTATATGCATCCAACAAATCGAATAGACATTCATTTGCTCTTTTATGTTACTTCGGAAGTGTAATTTGTGATTCCTAAATAATGTTTGCTTTTTATTCAGTAATAATATTCTAATTATTTCCAAATATCTGATGCGGTCATACATTTCTGGTCTAAGATGATAGACATGTGTCTTCTACACCTTTTCACCCTCAAATTAAAGAAACTGAACTTCAAATTAAAAAAAGTTGACTTTCATATTAAAAAAGTTGACTTGCAAATTAGAAAAGTTGAAGTTCAAATTAAAAATGTTGACCCTCAATTTATAAAAGCTGGATTTCAGATTAAAAAAAATTGACTTTCAATTTTAAAAAGTCGACTTGAAAGTCAATTTACATCTCCCCGGCCTGGGACGGAGGTAACCCGTATTTAAGCCCGATCCGTCCGCACTTAGGTTGGGAGTCGAGCCGGGGCTCTTGCGAGCCATTAGGCCCTTTCAGCGGCCAGTGTTTACACCTTGGTTGGCCATCGCTGTAAGGTCGTTCCTTGCTTCCCTTCTCCAAGCCTTGCGACCTGGAGGTGGTGAGCCCACGCCTCTACTGTATCTGCGCTGCAAGCGCTGAGGAATCAGAAGGGTGCAACCCCAGGAAGTAAGGAAGGCTTGCCAACCCTACCATGGAGTGCTTCTGTTAAGCGCCATGGAGTGACCCGTGTTTGTCCGCAATTAACCGCATCCTTGCGCAAGGATTAGAGCGGGCGTCAGGAGGCGGAATCGAACCCACGACCTTTCGGTTGGCAAGGCGACGCTTTACCAAATGAGCTGACGAGAGGAAGCACTCCATGGTAGGGTTGGCAAGCCTTCCTTCCTGATGTTGCACCCTTCCGATTCCTCAGCGCTTGCAGCGCAAATACAGTAGAGGCGTGGGCTCACCACCTCCAGGTCGCAAGGCTTGGAGAAGGGAAGCAAGGAACGACCTTACAGCGATGGCCAACCAAGGTGTAAACACTGGGTGCTGAAAGGGCCTAATGGCTCGCAAGAGCCCCGGCTCGACTCCCTACCCAAGTGCGGACGGATCGGGCTTAAATACGGGTTACCTCCGTCCCAGGCCGGGGAAATGTAAATTGACTTTCAAGTCAACTTTCTAAAATTGTAAGTCATTTTTTTTACTTGAAATCCAGCTTTTTAAAGTTTAGGATCAACATTTTTTATTCGAACTTCAACTTTTTTAATTTACAAGTCAACTTTTTTAATTTGAAGTTCAATTTTTTCTCAATATGAAAGTCAACTTCTTAAAATGAAGTTCACTTTTTTTAATTTGAAGGTGAAAAGGTGTAGTTCATGACATTATTCATAAGTGTTCAAAGGATAGTCATAATTGAAGGTTATTTCAACTAAATATCTAGAATATTTCCACTGAAATTGATGCAAATTCTAAATCTTAGAAGGAAAATCACATCGGTATTTCAGATGTACCATCACATAAAAATAAGAAAAAACAAACAAATTGTTGCCTCGTTCTCTGACAAATTATACTAAGAAGCGTTTCCAGAGATTCTAGTTATCTTTTAATTTCCATTGTAATCTGCAAGAGCAGATTTTTTCAGTGGCAATAAAAGTCGAAATCTTTGCCATTTTCTCTTTTATGTGTCCTCTGTGTTACCTGGCACCAGGCCCAACCTACAAGTTCGGGATGCAGTGGCTATGGCCCTCATTTTCTACAAATTTTATGCCAAACCAGAAGTTACAGGGATTTGGTGATGTTCGCGTTTCCT